>NC_079164.1:12151490-12183990 GCF_947568905.1 Ostrea edulis | reverse complement strand
CTCAATGAATCGTTTTTCATCAGCATTATCACGGCACCAGTAAGAGGGTAGGAATTGCATCACGCGCTCGTCCTTTTCCGTAACCGGTTACGGAAATAGCCGAGTAGTTACGATTGGGGAAGGGGGTAATCGTTTTGTAAGAAGTAATTGTGATTTTACCGATATAACTGCTTTTGTGTACTTTTATAACTCCGTGCAACTAAATCGAGAAAAATTAAAGCAGCAATAAATCTATCTGCATTTGATTTTATTTGCAAAACGAACGGTACATAGTGTTTTCTTGATATCTGTAAATAGAAAAAATATTGCTTACATTTCTTGTGCCTTTTAAGTGGTGTGTACATTCAAAATACGATTGTTTTAAAAGAATAATTCAAGAATCAAGGTGTCTCAATCTATGGATACCATCTCAGTTTTTGTACAGGTATTATAGAGTAGAATCGTTAGCCAGATGTTCTCCCAGAAATCTTTCCATAAAGTTGGGTTTTACCCTGGGGAAATCTCACAACTGAGTTTGGTTCCTCCAGAAATCATATTGTAGAGGAGGTTTCCTTCAAATTCCTACTATTGAGTTGGGTTCCCTGTGGGAATTCCTATAGTCGGATGAATAAATATTTTATGCAGAGAAACAATTGTATAGAAAAAATAATGACGATCCATACTATAGGAAATAATATTGATAGATAAAAAGAAAAAAATATATAGAGATAGTCCAGTCTTTTTTTCTTCAAATTATTGTAAGTTAGGTGGACATTTTGAAACTTATAAGATTTTTAGATACATACAATTATAATCTTTTTTCAACTCTTTTGAATATATTCAATTTCCACTGCTGATATTTTGTTCTTAATATGACATGAAATTCCATCTGATGATCCTATCATCTCCTCAAGTCTGCACTTCATTTTGTATATATCAATTTTAAGAGCTAGAAATGATATAAGATTGGTAAAGAAAATTGTTTTCACATTCACTTCAATATAGAATCCTGTAACAATAATTTTTCATGACACCTTGAATTAAGATTCAACTAACAATATTCCATATCCTTTGAATAATTTGACATTCATATAATAAGTGTCTATTTTCCAACTTTATCCAGGGAAATCCTACTACAGAGGAAATTCTACTAAAGAATTGGGTTCGGAATTCCTATAATTAGGTTGAGCTTTCCCCTCACTGCCAGTTTTCCCCAACGGAAAACTTACTATAGGGTTGTGTTTCTCTTGGGGAATCGCATTATGGAGTCTAATGTCCGCATTTCCTCCGTTACGATAACATGTTATAAAATTTTGCATTTGTGTGGAACTGGACTTTTCATACTACTTGTACATCAATTGAAATCTAGTTATGATAATTTTCAAACTTTTGGTGTAAGACTTCATGCATTATACTAGTAACTCTGCAAACAGTTTGTGTGCTAGGTGTTCTGCGTTAGAAAAGAGATATTCAAAGATTTTTAAGATGCGTTTTGATTATGCGATATCTTTCCCTGGGGCCTGAATTCCAGAAGGTAAGAGTTTCACAATTTTGGTGGACGCCTCTGCTCTTTACTACTACACACCCAGTGGCCTATGCTTAGTATTCAATAGATTAGAATAAATCTATTTCATTTTATCACTCTTACAATAGCCTCGCTTTGGAGCTTGCCTGGATACATTTTAACATTAACATGTAACAGTCTGAATATTCTTTTGCCAGACAAATATGGTGGAGAAAATAAACCAATGGCGGAAGGGAACAACGATGCAAACGCTTGAAGCAACTTGGAATCATTCTTTCAAAGAAATTGAATGCTGACTTTGGAAGTTCATGGTATATCACAAGTTATAGTTGTCAGCTAATTCTTGCTGCATGATTGGGCCGTCTTTAGTAATTTTCTCTTTACGTGTTGAGTTTCCAACAACTGGAAGAGTCGGGGGAAAGCTTGTTGATACATCATATAACGAACCTCAGTCAGTGGTAGGTGTGGAGGGGGTTACCGGTGTTGCGACTCCCCTTTAGTCAATTTTGCCATTTGTGTGTTCTTTACTCCTCCTCTTTGGTACATCTTTCGGTCACAACCCCTCTTTGACGATTTCCATGATCCGCTCTTGTTTGTAATTATAAACTTTAATAGAGAGAGTGAAAGTGTAAGATAACAGGCGGACACTCTTGAAATTATACAGCTTCTGTAGCTATAAATACAGATTATTTTATATGTACATTTCTCTGTAATGTTGTTGACCTCTTGATATGCATTTAATATAGTATACTACCTATACCAGTACATTTATATGATCTATTTTGTGGCCACTCGATTATCATTTATATCTGAATAAATCCAATGGTCAAACGCATATTTATCAAAAAACAAATTTTAAAAAAATCGTCATTTAATAGATTTCATCTTTTTTATAAACATATTTTGACCTCTATACATTTGTCATTGATAATAAATCTTCAGAAAATGTTGATCGAGAATTTAGGCTGTGCACTAAAAATTTTGTCAATCTTACCTACAATAAGAAATGTATAACAAATCTATAACATGATTGTGTTAAGTTATAGATATCATAATTCTTCATTTCTATAATAATTACACTGTATTTAAGTCATACATTATTTTATTACATTTGTGCAATTACATACTTGTATATATGTACAGCCTTTGCAATGTAGGATACCGGTGCACTTTAGTACTTGTATATGTTAATATGTATCTATAATGGTTTACTATTTTGCGTGCTTTAATTTATTTACATTATTTCATACATGTGAACGTTCACTACAGTGTTACTATTTTTGTCTCCACTCTTTCAGGGGGAGATATGTTGTTTTTGTACTTTCTTTCCGTCCGTCTGTCTGTCTGTCTGTCACAAAATATTGTGAACGCTTCTCCTCCTATATGGCTTACTGGATAGACTTGAAACTTTGTACAATGCTTCATTTCCATTTGCAGATGTGCATATTCGTGGGACAAGAGGATCCGATGAATGTAATAAAAGTAATTGTGGATCTAAGAAGGGTGGAGGGTATAAATAGCTTGTGAACTCTTCTCCTCCTATATGGCTTATCTGATAGATTTGAAACTGTACAATGCTTCATTGCCATTTGTAGGTTTGCATGTTATTGGGACAGGAGGATCAAATAATTTTCATAAATGTTATAGTGGATCTATGAGGGGGGATGTTAAAATAGCTTGTGAACGCTTCTTCTATATGGGTTATCTGATAGACTTGAAATTTTGTACAATGCTTCAATGTCAATTGCAGATGTGCATATTGTAGGGACAGGAGGATCCAATTGTTATTTCTGAAATTATAGTGGATCTGAGGGATGGAGGGTGTAAAATAGTTTGTGAACTCTTCTCCTTTTTACCCGAGTTCATAATGGCTTTGTTCCTGTTCATGCTTTCTCCTCCATATCATGCAGTGCATTAAGGGGAGAAGGTTTCATTTGGAGAGCTGGGGAGACATTTATTTTTCATAACAACAATCTCTTTTACTATGACAATGTTCATGATATGCGGAACAAATTAGTGTTTTAATTTTTTTGTTCAATTTCTCAATATTAGCGAGCTAAGCTTGTTTTAACGTTGTATGTTCCGAATTTCGACAAATATAATCCACCTTGTAAAAGCACTTGAATGATCGCACGTACGTATGTAGGAGGTTACATGACATGTCATTTATTATTTCAATTGTTTTAACCTGAATTATTTGGTTTTAAATGGGTGTTTTTGAACAACTGTCACTCGGCCATTTCTATTGCATGTTCAGAAAACAAATCAACTAACAGTCGCATGTGCTGTGCAGACTTGCAGAGATAAGATCATCGATGGTCTTATCTGTGTATAGCTGTGTAGTTTGTAGCTACAGTACCTTGAAAGGTGAATATCAATGTTATAACCCCCATAAGCATAGTACCATGCCATAATTGTAAGAGAAATAAAAGTATCAAATACCTCCTAGTAATTTGTTGTTTTATGCTCTTTCAAATCTACATTTAGACAGTTGCATCTGATTTATCATTCTGTCACTCGAAGACGTGTTACACTATGTTCACTTGCACCTCTGTTAAAGGGACAGGTTCACGATTTTTAAAAAAAAGAATATTTTTCAGTTTTTATTTTTAACGTTAAAAATCTAACTCATTTAATGTTGACAGCAAAACTTTTCACTATCTGAATGAGAATAAATGCAATTTTTGAGCCTTCACTCTGTGGTATGAAAAGAAAAACTCAAGTCGATTTATGCTAAAAAAAAAAAAAAAAAAAAAAAAAAAAACCAGTGCAATGTTAACTTTGTAATATAAATCACCCTAATTCTGCAAAGCCATACATTTAACTTTTAGATGACAAATTTTACCTAAAGAATGCTTGAAATGTAATAGACATAATAAACTTAGATCGATATACATTTCGTTTGAAAACTTGGTAAACAATAACATACCGTGCAATCTTTGTTTACAAAATAAATAATAAACTCCCTAAAATGAGCATCTGTGTTAATGTATACCCTAATTTTTTTGTGAAGCCCATTAAACACATTGAACAGTAGATTTTGCTCATCAAAATGGGAGAAAACCGTGAGTGAGTTCCTTTAACTCTGGAATCTTGTGATAATTTAATCACATGATATAAACAGTCTTTCCTTCTAAATACATCAGGCTCTTTTCATAGCCTTGGCACTGGTATTTTATAAGTACATTTTTTACCATTTAGCTGTTTGCCTCTTTTCCAAGTTTTATCGTATATTTTAAAGCCGTTTTCACTTTCGATTTCATGTTTAGATCACATTTCCACCACATGAATGATCTACATTCATATACACGTATTACGAAGTAGTTCCAAAACAGAATCACAAAACGGATTTTAAACAATTAACAGTAAAAATCAATTTAATTGCACCAAAAGCATTTCATAAAATGACTAAATATTTAGTCCAGAACATTAATGATGCAGATTAGAAACTTTTACAAGATAACGTTGACTATGGTAGCTGATTTGTGCTATTTTACAATGTGTTTTGTTTTCGTTGTTGTAATTAGCTCATCTGAGCTGAGAGCTTAAGTGAGCTATTTTGATCACATTTTGTCCGTCCGTCCGTTTGTCTGTCCATAAACTTTTCAAATTTTCATCTCCACAACCACTGGGCCACAATAGGGGATCAAAGTTTTACATAGGAATGTATAGGGAAAATCTTTTCAAGAATGACTGTACCAGAAAAGTTCTTTATTTGACCACTGATGTAAGGAACACAATAGGGAATCAAAGGCTTACATACAAGACATACAGATATATAGGGAAAATCTTCTCAAGAACCACTGAACCAGGGAAGTTCAAATTGACATGAAAGCTTCCTGATATAATGCAAATTCAAGTTGGCAAAATACATGCCCCCCCCCCCCCCCCCAAGATTAGGGTGGGGCCACAATAGGGGATCAAAGTTTTACATACGAGTATATGGGGGAAATCTTTTCAAAACCCACGGAGCCAAAAAAGTGAAAATTTACACGAAAGCTTCCTGACAAAGTAGATAAAAGTTGATGCAATTCATAGTGCCCGGAGGTAGGGTGGGGCTACAGTAGGGGATCAAAGTGGTATATGCTGATAAATAGGAATGATTTTTGAAATATCTCTTGAATGATTTAAGCTAGGGATTTTATGTATGAATATTTTGTGGGAAATCATTGTTTTTCATTAAGTTTGACCTTGACCTTGGACCTAGTGGGTTTTTGGTTTTTTTAAATCTCTGACCTGTTCAATGAAAGGTGGAGATAACGAACAGTGATCAACCTCATAAATCCTACAAGCAATACAAAACAGAGTTGGACAAACACGAACATCTGGATATACCAGAGGAAGGGTCAGGTGCCTAGGAGGAGTAACATCCCCTGTCGAGCGGTCGCACCCGCCATGGGCCCTATTTTTTGATCAGATAAACGGAGTTATTTGTAGTCAACATCAGTGTGCCAAGAACTGCTTAACAATCAGACAGCATTTGATAGGTTATATTGACAAACAAGATCGTTATAACCACCATAGAAATTTGCAAAACGCTGGCTTCAAACGAGACTGTTGTAACCTCTGTAACATCAAATTGTTTTTCAGTAGCCTGCCTCGATTTACAAACTGATCATACGTAGAACAAGCTCATGCGTATCAAATCAGTTGAGATATATAAACACCATATACAGGTGATAATGGAATATAGCTACATAAATATGGGAAGTTGACGATAGAGAAGATGAAATCATTCTGCTTGACAAAAAGTTGAGTTTAGTTTGCTGTTAAAATCCATTTTGAATAAAAACATCTAAGTACGAAGCAAATGTGGAGGACTCCGTTATGGTTTTTTTTATCTCGACTTCACACGGATATATCGAATCGACCTATAAATGAAAATGATTATTATTATAAGAGAGGTGGATTTATCGAACAGTGATCAATTTCAGAACTCCTATAAGCAATACAAAATAGAAAGTTAAGCAAACACGGACCCCTGGACCAGAGAGGGACCAGGTGCCTAGGAGGAGTACGAATCCCCTGTCGACCGGTCATACCCGCCGTGAGCCCTATATCTTGATCAGGTAAACGGAACTGTCCGTAGTTTAAATCAGTGTACCAAGAATGATCTAACAATCGGTATGAACCACGTCAGAGAGTATTTGACCCAGTGATAGGTTGTATTGGCGAACTAGATCGTTATAACGACCTTAGAATATATAACACATCGAAATGTCGAGTTGAAGGCCACAGCAAGATATTTTTTCCTCTCATGTAGAAACTTTTGAATAAACTCTGCTTCGTAAGGATATGAATATATGTATGATGATGAAAATCAATAAAAGATAAAAAAAAAATATATATATATACATCTTTACAACCAAACTTTGGACCGTCTGAATGCAAGGATAAGAGCATCCTCACAAGTCAAGGTTTTATCATTACGTACTCTCCTTACAAGAGTACGTAATCACAAGACCTTGACTTATGAGGATGGGATAAGAGTAATATTTTAGCTTTGATTCTGTGTTATGTAAACAAAGACTCGAGTCTTTTTATGTAAACAAACAAACCAACCGGTGAAACGTTAATTTTGTAATTTAAAGCATCTTCATTTTGTACAATCACAACTTTTAACTTTTAAATGACACATTTTACCTAAAGTATACTTTAGATGTGATATATACATGTATAAGATAAACATGGCCAATATCGATTGATTTTGAAAACCCTGTAGACAATAACACACTTCAATCTTTATTTTCAAAACAAATTATAAACTCTCTATAATGAGCTTCTGTCATGACGAATAACCTTTGTTTGGTGAAACCCTCTAAACATATTAGACTGTAGATTTTGATCATTTAATGTGAAAATTTGGAGGAAAATCGTGAATCAGTCCCTTTAAGATATTTTTCTTTCATCAAAATAAAAATGACTTCCCTCATGCTGTTTAAGAACACATATAATTCAGTAAAACAGAAGCGTCGTATCTTAAGTTAGAACTTACGAAAATCTTACATTCGGATTTGTTGTAAGGAAACTTGTGTTAGGTTAAGACGGAGAAGACACACCAGTGTAACACGCAAAAACACGTGTAATTTATTTCTTTGGAACAACCGTCAGAATTTGTCAGATCTGTATTTACTAATTCACATGAACTTAGGTGATAGAATCAGGTGGGGCGGGTAAACAGGTATATAAATCTCACCTGGAAAGGTGAGTGTGTCATAAGGTAGATAAGATTGCAATATTTACTTTACTTATACGACACTGCAGTCGGCTGTTGGGTGTATCGTGATTATGTTTTGAATTTTGGTAATCAACAGTTAGATGTAATCTAATTTTACAGATATTTTATTGTGGATAACATGATAGTCCTAGTGTCACAATCAACATGTTTAAGACTATTGAATTACTGGTTTATTATGGTAATTCTTAAAGTCAATTACGATCTTGCTGTATTTCCTTTGTGGAACGTGTAATATTTGTGTACATTATTTACCCGTTGAGTACTGTAGTTCGTACAGGTTATGGTTCGTTCTATGTCCATTGTACATGTATATGAATTGCATTTTATGTACACCCGTCGTGTTAGTTATAAGCGACCTGTGTTCAATAAGGTCTTCCAATAACTTGGGAGAAAAACCTCGTGTGGACGCTACGCCATCTGTCTAAATTTTGGTCACTTCTCTAGAGTCCTACAGCTTATTGGATTACAAAATTACTTAAAGGACAGAGAAAAATGCACGGACACGACTACTGAATTAATGATACATGTAATTCAAGTTATAATACAAAGGGTATGTTATACACCAGGCAGGTATTATGAAGATCAATACACGCGGATAATTTACGTCTCAGTATGAGTGAAAAATTCTCTGGAGGGACGTTATACAATATACAATCAGTCAATCAATCTATCTATTTCTAATGTTAGTTGCAAATTGTAAATACTCTTCCATGTTAAGGAGGTACTCTACATCGTCATAATGGCTGACTTCCTTTTAAAACATGGTGGAGAATTTAAATATCAGCAATATTTGTCGAAAAGTTATTGCCAAGGTGAGAAGCTCAGTAGGTTAGCACGTCGACTGCTCAACTGTAGATCATGTGTTCGAGTCCATCAAGGGTTTAAAAATTTCATCAGATTGCTTTCAACTAAAACTTGACTAAATGAAGTAAGTTTGAAAGTTTTCAATTTCAAAATATTGTGGTGTACATATCCTCCAATTTTGTATTATAAATTTTTTTTATAAAATATTTATATGATTAATTTACTACCATCATTTATTTTAATTATATTTAAATTATTTTCAAAAATTCTTATACTATACAGCTTTTACTTGCAACAGCAAACATAGCTAATTGGCTTGAAATTTAATGATGATTTTTATACATATACTCTTGCTCGTAGTATTTATTTCTTCCTCGTAGTCTTGTGCTTTCGTATCTGTATATTCTTGTATATTCTTGCATGAAAGTTTTCTTTTATTTTGTATTCTTTTGTTAATCTGTGATTTGTCTGTGTATATGT
This sequence comes from Ostrea edulis, assembly GCF_947568905.1. Lineage (NCBI taxonomy): Eukaryota > Metazoa > Mollusca > Bivalvia > Ostreida > Ostreidae > Ostrea > Ostrea edulis. The sequence goes on along the minus strand of NC_079164.1, from coordinate 12,174,964 downwards.
GTACATGCATGCTATGTGTCTTTGTCCTCGATATACTTGAATGTGATAGTCGGTTAAAAAGCTCTACTGAGCTTGTGTTTGACATGTTGAATGTATATAGTGCCGACTTTAAATAAAATTTACTTTACTTTACTTTAATTTTCATCCATACCAAATTTCTCTGGTGTAGCATACATCCTTAATAAAACTAAAACTTTTGATGAATTTTTGGTTTTGATTCTTGATAGAATGGGCAAACAAGATTGATTGAATATTGTTTAACGTCCCTCTCGAGACTTTTTCACTCATATAGATACGTCACGATTGCTGGTGAAGGGCTGCAAAATTTAGGCCTATGCTCGCCGCTTACTGCCTTTGAGCTCAGTACGTTAACGTGTCGACTACTGATCAGTAGATCGTGGGTTAAAGTCTTGCGTTCCGTGGAGATCCGGGTTAGAATAAGTCCTCAGTACCTCTTGCTTGTCGTAAAAGGGGACTTAATGGAGCGGTCCTTCGGATGAGACCACAAAAAACAGAGGTCCCGTGTCCCGTGTCCAGCAGCTGTGGCACCATAAAGATCCCTCACTACTCAAAGGACGTACGCTCCTTGCATAGGCCTAAATTTTGTAGCCCTTCACGGGCAATTATGCCGTCCACATATGATCGAGTGAAAAGTTCTCTAGAGAGGGACGGTTAACAATACAATCAATCACTCAAATCTTGCAAGGTGAGACGGGGGTGGGGGTGGGGGTAGGTAATTTTTTTCAGATTACATTCTACTAAAACTGCATTTAAACTAAATGACTAATTTGAAACTTTCCAATTTCAAAATATTATTGTACATATCTTCCACTGTCCAGGCGTATCGGGTCTGGAGGTTATAAAGTGATTTGGGTAAGTACTCCGTACTCAAACCCATAATCCGTGTTCATAACTCAGTGTGGAATAACGAGTGTGGTTAGGAGTAACGAGTTTGAGCATGGAGTACGTATTAAAATATTACATGTATTTGATTGAGAACTTTTGTTTACAGTTTTACTTGACTAAACCCATTGACTCTGTGCACAAATCTTTTATTACTCGTTTTAGAACTTCATCGCATAAACTCGATGTTGAAGTTGGAAGGCATAACAATCTAGTCAGAGAACGACGGTTATGTACTGTTTGTGAGCTAAATGATGTAGAGGATGAGTTCCACTTTATTTTAGAATGCCCTCTTTATGATAATTTGAGAAAACAATATTTTAAGAAATTCTATTATACAAAACCCAGTGTTTACCAACTGATTAAACTACTCAGTGTTAAAAACACTAAAGAACTGATTAATGTTGGAATTTTTTTTACAGTATGCTACTAAGCTACGAAACTCTCATATGGTGTGATATCATTTATTTTATCTAAATTATACATCGTTGTAACATTGTTGTCTACTCACTCTCCATAATGCCATGTTTGTTTGTATAAATGTATTTGTGTATATGATATCCACTGAGTCTGGGGCTCACGGAAATAAAGAATCTGAATCTGAACCTCCAGGCCAGAATTGTCTGGTATGTTATTCCTCCTCAATACTCGGGTAAAATCTGACAATCTATTACAAAATATACCTCATGCTCACTCTGGTGGCCATGAGCCCACCAAGACACCCAATGCTGTTCTTCAACACATCGAATCAAACAACATGAAGGATTTGTTATACGCTAATGTTTACAGACTCTCGTGTTACGTGTATTCACACTAAAGGTTACAGAATCTCACGTTACGTGTGTTTACGCTAATGTTTATAGGCTCTCAGGTTACATATGTCCACGCTAATGTTTACAGGCTGTAATATTATGTGTGTTCACGCTAATGTTTAAGAATCTTGTTACGTATGTTCACCCTAATATTTACAGGATTTCACATTACGTCTGTTCATAGGATATCACGTTAAGTGTGTTCATGCTAATGTTTACAAGCGCTCATGTTACGTGTGTTCATGCTAAATCAAATGTTTAGAGGTTCTCACGGAGAGGATATAAATAGACAGTGCCTGCTATCCGATCCTATTATGAATTATAGTGAAATGCTGTTTTAAAAAAACAAAATGTTCTCATCTAACATATGTTCACCTAATGTCCACAGACTGAAATCACGTTACATATGTTCATGCTAATGTAGGTATTCACCTACGTATGTTCACGCTGATGTCTGCAGGTTATCACGTTAGTATGTTAACAGGCATTAACGTACGTGTGTTCACGCTAATATCTTCATAGTCTCATTTTACGTATGTTCACACTATTGTCTGCATGTTCTCACATAACGTATGTTTATAATAATATTTACTTTTCAGAACACGTTACGTATGTTCACATTAATGTTTACTTCTCAGATCACGTTACGTATGTTCACTCTAATGTTTACAGCTCAAATCACGTTACGTATGCTCACGCTAATGTTTACAGCTAAGATCACGTTACGCATGTTCACGCTAATATTTACTTCTCAGATAATATAACGTATGTTTATGCTAATATTTACTTTTCAGATCACGTTACGTATGTTCACGCTAATGTTTATTTCTCAGATCACGTTACGTATGTTCACACTAATATTTACAGCTCAAATCACGTTACGTATGTTCACATTAATGTTTACAGCTCAAATTATGTTACGTGTGTTTCCACTAATGTATACAGCTCAAATCACGTTACGTATGTTCCGCTAATATTTTCTTCTCAGATCACGTTACGTATGTTCACTCTAATGTTTACAGCTCAAATCACGTTACGTATGTTCACTCTAATGTTTACATCTCAAATCACGGTACGTATGTTCACGCTAATGTTTACAGCTCAAATCACGGTACGTATGTTCACGCTAATGTTTACAGCTCAAATCACGTTACGTATGTTCACGCTAATGTTTACAGCTCAAATCACGGTACGTATGTTCACGCTAATGTTTACAGCTCAAATCACGTTACGTATGTTCACGCTAATGTTTACATCTCAAATCACGTTACGTATGTTTACCCTAATGTAGGTTCTCACGTTATCCATGTTCACAGTAATGTAACTTCACAAATAGACTGTGGGTACTTTTCAACTTCTGGGTGATATCTCCAATGATACCGATTTTACTAGAGATCAAGATAAGACCGCGCCTGCAAGAAAACACGGAAGAAAACACAAAACTATTTCGCAAATTGTGGAGAAAATGTAACAAACAACGATATAAAAGACTTGTTCAGGACTATTTAGTTTACCAACAGACATACACAATGCCATATATCTCCTCAAAGCCGAGGCCAACTCGTTCCGCAAGAGATTATTGAGAATCTTAGATCTAAAATGGACGGCTTCTCTTCCAGAGATGTTCAAACTAGTTAATGTTTGGTAAACATTTCTCCTACAAGGACTTTAATATACATGTATTGGTTATAATTTTTGAAGTTTTTGTACTGTACAGTTAGAGTTTGCATTAGAAGGATTTTTTTCCTTATTTTAAGTAAACATGCATCTAAGCTTTACAGGACGTTTCGTAGTTGACATACTGAAGCGTACATATGTACTACTATTTTGTTCTGTATATAGGTATAGAATAACCAGGTGTATATATGCACGATACATTGCATTTCTGCTGTGCAGTTTACGGTGTTACTACTTTTAAAACCACGTTGTTATGAATTGTGATATTTTTGACGTGCAGTTAGTGTACGTTTGCGTTACGTGATGTTGTGCTTTTCTATGAAGGGACAATAATGACATAATAGTCAAATTCTCTAGGTCTTTTATCTCCGATATACGTAGCATGTGTTACATGTACATTATTCAATTAATAGACCCATGGTCATTTCCCGGTGAGTGTTAAATCATTTCCCGGTGAGTGTTAAATCATTTCACGGTGAGTGATGTGTCATTTCCCATCGAGTGATTGGATATTTTCTGACGAGTTATGGGTCATTTTCAGCCATGTCTTACGTCCAGGATGCTTTCTAGATAAATGAATTCTGGAATCCCTCTTATCTTGGAGACTCCATGAATTTCAGTTGTTTGTATTTTGATTTCAGTCTTCGAGAAATTGCAATCCAGCTGTAGATGAAGCGCGAAATGTTTTACCTCTTCATGGAGCTCAGGGCCGTAGCAGTGAGTTTTTTTCTCTCTCTCTGTGCCAGCGCCTACCGTGGCCTCCGTGTTTAAGAACATACGTGTATCTGAGAGAGCAGTGACTTTCACTTTCTTATGTTGGACGTTTGTGAAAGGAACAGTCAATAGCTTTCTATTTTATCGTAAATTAAATTTGAAATAGAAGTATAAAGTCTTGTTTTGTTAGACAGCATCGTGTGACCTTCAACTCGACATCTAAATGAAAGCCGAAGATAACGAATAGTGATCAATCTCATAAATCCTGTATGGAATACAAAATAGAGAGTTGGGCATACACAGACTCCTAGATATACCAGAGGTGGGATCAAGTACCTACACTGCATGGACTAGCCTTAGCACATTGTATCCTAGTAACGTATTTCAATGTATATTGATACTATGTGTATAGTTATCTTACTGAAATGTGATGAATAAAAACGAACATTAAAGTATTTGTTGGTTTTGTGCATTGGCGTTCATGGGGGGTTTTGCGTGATGCAGTGGATGTAGAAGGAATACGCATCCCCTGTCGACCGGTCACATCTACATTTATCTTTCGAAATTGGTCGAACAATGGAATTGTCGCCACGCCGTCACACGTTACACAATCATTGGGAATGGAAACGGGATACAGGCATTGAGATAAATTAAAGAGGAGCATACACGATGCACACTACATTTAAAATACTTTATAAAGCACATATTGCAATAACTTATTAAAATAATCATAAATACCCTAAGTGAAGAAATATTCAATATAAAGCACAGAGAATTTCACTATATATGGAGACCACTTTAGCCCCTACCCGGAGTTGAACTCGTCAGCCCCTAGCAGCGTGTGACCAGTACTCTCCACCATCCAGGCAAGTCTTAAATCTTGCTTTCAATGACGATGGCAACATATACATTTTCTTTTGATTATTGATTGAATTAAACTACATCAAGTAAAAATTTATAGTTTTTCTAGTTTAAACCCATATTAAGGCAAAATAACACGAGGGTCGAGCTACCTTAAGTAAGACCGAACTAACGAATCAGCTTTATAGCACACCAGATGATTTCAGCTTCTCCATCGAGAACACTTCATAATTCCATTATCACCTGAATGCTGTGCTAATATAGCATGTTCTACATATGATCAAATTTCTAAATCAAGGCAGTCTACTGACAAATAATTTGCTGTTATAAGGGTGTCCGGGTAGTGCAGAGGTAGCGCTCTTGCTTCTCACCGCTGTGACCCGAGTTCGATCCTCGTGATAGGCAGTGGTTGTTTGTGAAAGTGTATGGCGGTCGCCCGCTCGGACGTGTGGGTTTCCTCCGGGTACTCCGGTTTCCTCCCACATAAATGATAGATTGATGTTTTTCGCCACACTCAACAATTTTTCAGTTATATGGTCGCCCAATTTTATTTGGTGGAAGAGAGAACCCAGGTACAATGTACCTGGGAAGAGACCACCGACCTTCTTTAAGTAAACTGGGAATTTTTCTCCCTTACCGGCACGAGCGGGATTCGAACCCGTGTCGACAGAGGTGAGAGGCCGTGTGATTTTGAGCGCGATGCTCTATCCACTCGGCCACGGAGCCCCCCCCCCCCCCCCAGCTCAAACATCCGTGCATCAAAGGACCCCATTGGAAATAAGCTTAGCTTTCATGGGTTATCCTTGGTATTTATTTATGTTTGTATGTATGTATATACCGAATAAATATTTATCTATTTATTTTACATGGAGTTTCAACAGTCTCTCATAAAGACATGTATAAAGGCATTTCGCAAATTCTATGTGGTTAAATGATCTTGTTTGCAAATAAAGTCTGTTGATGGGCCGAATGTTGTCTGGTGTGTTCATACCAGTTATTAGTCTGTGGATTTCATACTGATTTTGACTACGGGTTACTCCTTTTATGTGATAAAGACAAAGATTTCACATGGGGTGTGACCGGTAAATAGGGGATGTCTATTCCTTCCAGGCACCTGTCCCCATCTATAGTATTTCCAAAGGGTTCGTGTTTGCTATTTTTCGATTTAGTATTCTTTTTTGCATTTTTATGGGATTTAGGGGAATGATCACTATTCATTATCATCACATTTTTTATTGTAAGTAATTACTATTACCCATGATTAGATTTGTAAAATCACATTTCTGTGTATTTCTGCATGTATGCTTCCAAAAGCACGTACGATGAAGCACCTGGCAGAGATTTTTTTTTCAAACTACCACCCCTCCTTTTGAATTGGGAAAATTTAGCGACATTTTCCTCAAATTGGGAAAAATCATTCATAGTAAATTGAAATGGGAAAGATGCATAAAATTATCAAATACATTTTTTTGTTTGAGGTTTATTTCAAATCTGATTTAAAATCATAAAATAGATCATTAAGTATGTATTGGAAGTCACACTTTGTATAGATATCATTTTAATTACTTTTTCTAAGAAATACTTATTGTCTGATTTTATAAAGAAAATTATAAATTATTAATTCACGAGCATTTGTACACATAATCTTGTAAATATTATATTAATAATCAAGTTTCCAGAATTCTCTCCTGTTTGTATTTTTCGGATTTTAGTAAAACCCTTTACTGTTGGCCACTTCCTGTTATTAGCCTGACCCTACATATATAATGGCGGTCAAACTAAATATTGTCAACAATATGGCTTAATGTGTATCTGGAAACTATATACTTCGCTGCATATCTGCTTATATGGATGCCTCTATTGTTTTACATATTCTTTACAAAACCGTTTGCATGTGCAGTGGTTTGGAGAATAAAACTGAAGAAAAAACGTATTTACTCTGTCAGCAATATAAGGTAACCTTTTTTTTTTTAAATGGCCAAATTTCCCTAGATTTGAAATTGGGAAACACACACACACACACACACACACACATATATATATATATATATATATATATATATATATATATATATATATAATTGGGGGGAAATAGCTAATTTTAGTGAGGGGAAACAGCCGAATATCGGTGGCATTTTGGCCCCCAAAAAATCACTGCCTGATTCACATCTAGTTCTGTGTATGCATCAGAAAGCATGTATAATGAACCTTTTGGTTCACATTTGTCTCCGTGTATGCTTCAAAATGCACGTACAAAGACGCCTCTGGTTCACATGTTTCAGAGAGCACATACAACGAAACCTCTGGTTCACATTTACCTCTGTGTATGATCCTAAAACACGTACAATTAAGCTCACTATGATCATGCAAGGTGAAGATAACGAACAGTGATCAATCTCATAACTCCTACAAGCAATACAAAATAGATAGTTGGGCAAACACGGACCCCTGGACACACCAGAGGTGGGATCAGGTGCCTAGGAGGAGTAAGCATCCCCTGTTGACCGATCACACCCGCCGTGAGCCCTATATCCTGATCAGGTAAACGCAGTCAATCATGATTCGACAATGAGGAATTGTTATGGAGAGAACACTATTGTAAATATGCTTTGAATAAAAGCCATTGTTTTCAAGTTGTTAATTCGTTATTAGATATCTTAGACATAATTCAGAAATCTTATGCATTAAAATATCAATTTTGGTGTTTGATAATACAAGTTAATTTGCATCTTTCAAGTTATGATGTGCATACGAAACAGAAAACTGAAAAGGGGGTTTATTATTACTATGGATTTAAAACGAATGGGGCACAATATTGCCTCAATCGTCTCAAACTTAATTCTTTTTATTCACTGGCGCATTATCGTTTGTTCAAGCTTCACTCCTTGTCGATATGCATAATCGATGAAAGTAATGGTCCATGACGCTGGAAATATAAATTTGAAAAACCGAAAATTACTGTTCTACACACATTTACTGATCAGCTGATCGTGATAAAAGTCTCTCACTTAAAAAAGCCGACAAAATTAATCGGTTTTATGAAGCCTAGTTGTAGGCTAACAGTTGATCGATTTCCTTCGAAATAGTGAGTTATGTCCAAGACATGGTGTTATGTCGATATCGATGATATCAAATCGATGTCGAATCATGATTGTCAACAAAGTATCCGTTGCAAACATTGTTAAACAATTCTTTATGACTGTCCTAGCTACTATCATCGTCGCAAACCACGGTTTTGAGTCCACTCACGCTCCCTCATGATGATGTAGATAATCGAATAGAAGCACCCGTGGGTAACCGACGATGAGCTACTATTTTCTTTATACTTGTGTATAAATTTCGCTATGTTGCACTAAATGAGTTCCCCTTACTGTCGATATCGACGATATCGTATCGATATCGAATCGTTACCGTTTCAAGATTTTGTTGTGACATTCTACCAACTATATTTCTTCATTGTTGTTTGTCTGTTTATAAATTTAACACTGACTGAGATTCCCTTGTTGTCGATATCGTGCCGATATCGAATCATGATTGTAAAACAAATGGTTGTGCATGTCCTTGCCTGCATCATTCTGATAATTGTACAGATGTTTAGGTAATTTGCATTAACAAAGTATCCCTTGTTGTCGATATCGAACCATGATATTTATAAGTTTTTTGTGACCATCCTTGCCACTGTTTTTTTTTTTTTATTTTTATTTTTTTATTTTTTTTTTTTTATAGATGTGCATGTGTTTAAGCATTCTAAATTGATTAAGTTTCTATTACTGTCGATATCGTCGATATCATGTCGATATCGAATCAGGATTGGTAAGCAGTTGGTTGTGAAGTTTTTTGCTACTGTCCTTCTTTGAACTTGTGCTTATTATTAGAAATATCGCAGTGCCCAAGTTTTCCTTATTGCCGATATCGTCCATTGTGTTGTCCTCGCTAATGTTTTGCAGAACTTTCTGTGCGTTCCCGACAGCTTCAATGATGATCATTGGCCAATCTGTGTACCTGTCCTTTTCCTTTTCCAATCAGCCCTATAAAATCATATATACATATGATTCGGCATCGATTTGATGGCAGAATTCTTAATAAATTCACGAAACACGATCGATATCGATACAATATCGGAACAGTTTTGTCGATATCGACAAAGCACCCAGCGTCATTTATGATGATTGACTTCAACAACAAAATCCATACAACTTTCGATATCGATACGACATCGAACCGATATTGCCGATATCGTCGATATCGACATGATAGTTAGTCTATGGTAAATTTTCAATATTAATTATTTCACAAATATCAGTCAATTACAAAAACTCCATATGGTTGATATCGAAACGATATCGACACGACATTGTCGATGTCGTCGATATCGACATTACACTCGGTCTTGGACATGTATGGATATAGTAAACTACTTGTATCACTAGATAGTTTAACTTGAACGTAACGTATTACGAGGTGTTTGCTGCCAGGAATTTCAGCTGTTGAGAAATTGGACCTAGACTTGTCACAAAATAACAAACGTAAAAGTAAATACATGTAGAAGTGGACATAGTGGTTGAAGAAACCAGCTCCCACTCTTAGGATAGCATTTAACATGTTTAATCTGTTATTGTTTATATGTAATTCTGATTCAGACATTTTTGTACTTGTTATTAGCAATCATGATATGGTGCAAGGTGAAGATAACGAACAGTGATCAATCTCACAACTTCTATAAGCAATACAAAATAGATAGTTGGACAAACACGGACCCCTGGACACACCAGAGGTGGGATCAGGTGCCTAGGAGGAGTAAGCATCCCCTGTTGACCGGTCACACCCGCCGTGAGCCCTATATCCTGATCAGGTAAACGGTCAAAATCAGTGTGCCAAGAACGGCTTAACAATCGGCATAAAACACGTCAGACAGCATTTGACCCAATGCGAGGTTGTATTGACCAACTAGATCGTATACTACTAATTGTATTTACATGTATGTATCCTAGAGTGGTCAACTCATAAGTTTATAAGTATAAAACTGACTAATCAGAATGGCTTATGAAGGTGATTCAAGGGGAAATAACCTATTTTGAAGTAATTATCAGGTCTATTTTTGTTTCATATGGGGGTCATAACATAATAATATATACATGCTATACACATTTCAGTTGCTTGTGGATCTTGTTCATTTGAGTTAAATCTGTAACTTACATGTAGAGCTCTCTGTTATTATGAAGCTGAATAAATTTTCGATAATTCTTTTAATCAAAGTAGAATACTGTTTCGTATAAATATTTGAATATTTCATATTTCAATTTAGGCTAGAGGCATATGATAAAAATGACAACTTTGGAAAACAACCTGAAAGCATAGATAGAGAAGAATATCTTATGAGTTTGTCAGACCATTCCTTATATAAAGATTTAAATGAAGACGGTGTATGCATTGAAATAAAGTTGTCAACTATTGAGTTTTACCTCAAGCAAGTGCATAAAGACATTGACAAAACGGCGGAAAATTTGTACAGAATAGATTCTTAAAGTTCATTAGGTTAGCATATTATCAGAATATGTACTTTTTCAAGAGTGAGTGCCGTGCACAAATGAAAAAGAATGCGTCATATAAAATTGATGTGTATATTGATGAAGATGGATGTGTGATTGAAACCCAATGTGAATGTGCAGCTGGCATGGACCCAACAGCCCATTGTAAACGTGTGTGCAGTATTGCTTGCTATATTTAAGTTTTCATCTGCAAAGGACATCCTAACTGAGGAGACGTGCACACAACGTATTCAAACACTTCACCATTGTAAACAGTAGTCTGGGAGCCCAATACAGTCTGTAGATCTTCCCCTAGCAAGACGAGATTTAAACATAAACTTTGATCCCCGTCCAAACAAGTTCAAAAAGAGAAAAGGTTACAATGATGATTTTAGGAATGTTTGCATTAATCATTCAACAATAAACAAATTGCACATATTTCAACTATTCTCTCCAGCAAACACCTATGCAGTAGACCTTGACCATGACTACAGTTTTGTTAAGTGTTCAGATATGAGGTTAAAAGAACAAAAAATTTCAAAAAATTCTTCTGAGGAAATATGAGTTTGAGAGAGAGACCATTGGTCAATCTAAGAACAAACTTTGGTTGACTGAAAGGTGTAAACGGCAGCATTCCTCAAGATTCGGACGCATATGTAAAGCTACAGATAAAACTGATCATGAAAAATTGGCCCGATCTTTGACCATGTCATAACAGATTCATGCTGCACCAATACTTCATGAATCAGTAGCTCTGGCTGAATATGAAGAGATCACTGGCAAAGTCACCACAAACTGTGGAACATTTGTCAGTGAAACTCATCCATTCTTGGCAGTATCCCCTGATGCCTATATTAAAGAAACAAACCAACTTGCTGAAATAAAATGTCCCCTTTCGTCAAAAAACCAAATGATTACCCCACAAACTGTGCCCTATTTGAAGATCATAGATGAGAAGCTTACATTAGATCCTGTCCATGATTATTATTTCCAGGTACAAGGTCAGCTCTTTTGCTTCAAGAAAAATGTATGTGACTTTGTTGTTTACACATTTAAAGATATGAAAATTGTTTGTGTTGAGAGAGATGAGAACTTCATCTCTGAAATGAATAAGAAACTTGAATGCTTTTATGAATTGTACTTCAAAACTGCAGTCTTAGAAAAGTTCTACTTCTATCAATATTATGATTACTCATTCTGAGTGATCATCAAATTTCCACCCATTGAGTTTAACTGATCATAGACCAGAATGTTAATGATGTCAGACACATATGGTGTTGGGATCATTTCAAGTTTGTTGCAACTTATGTTTATTTATAATTTGCATACAACTATCTGTGGGTATGATACATGTATTTATTTGTAATTATCCATTATGTGACTTTGATTATTTTCTACGTAAATGTTTGTGAAAAAACTTTAATAAAACACATCTTCACTTCTATGATTTTCTAGTTTGACATCTGCCATGCTAGGGATGCATTGACTGAAATATATACAATATACAGCAAGTCATTCCAATCATACTTGAAGGAAATTATTATTACATGTATGTAAATTGTTAGAATAGCAGGTACTGCTAGGAATACAGTGAATAAATCATTTAGATCAATATAGAAACAAGAGATGTTTGTAAAACACATATGCCCCCATGGTGCAAAATTGAAAAGGGTTATGCACACACACATCATTTAATTGAGAGTAGTATCATCAATTCAAAATATTGAGCAGACAATATCTTCCTATGTCAAGAGTGGATTGACCATGTGACCTAAAACTCAATAGGGGTCATCAACTCCTGAAGATATACCAGTGTACCAAGTTTGATGTCTGTCAAGCAAAGGGTTCTCAAGATATTGAATGGACAGTATATTCCTATGTCCAATTTGACCCTTGACTTTTGACCATGTGACCTTAAAATAATTAGTAGTCATCTTCTCCTGAAGATGTACCAGTGTACCAAGTTTGATGTCTGTCAAGCAAAGGGTTCTCAAGATATTGAGCAGACAGTATATTCCTATGTACAGTTTAACCCTTGACCTTTGACCATGCGACCTCAAAATCAATAGGTGTCATCTTCTTTTGAAGATGTACCAGTGTACCAAGTTTAATGTCTGTCAAGCAAAGGGTTCTCAAGATATGGAGCAGACAGTATATTCCAATGTCCAGTTTGACCCTTGACCTTTGACCATGTGATCTGAAAATCAATAGGGGTCGTCTTCTCCTGAAGACGTACCAGTGTACCACGTTTGATGTCTGTCAAGCAAAGGGTTCTCAAGATATTGAACGGACAGTATATTCCTATGTCCAGTTTGACCCTTGACCTTTAAACATGTGACCTCAAAATAAATAGGGGTCATCTTCTCTTGAAGATGTACCAGTGTATCAAGTTTGATGTCTGTCAAGCAAAGGGTTCTCGAGATATTTGACAGACAGTATATTCCTATGTCCAGTTTGACCCTTGACCTTTGACCATGTGACCTCAAAATCAATGGGGGTCATCTTCTTCTGAAGATGTACTGGCGTACCAAGTTTGATGTCTGTCAAGCAAAGGGTTCTCTAGACATTGAATGGTCAGTATATTCCTATGCCCAGTTTGACCCTTGACCTTTGACCATATGACCTCAAAATCAATAGGGGTCATCTACTCCTTAGGATATACCAGTGTGCCAAGTTTGATGTCTTTCAAGCAAAGGGTTCTCAAGATATTGAGCGGACATTATATTCCTATGTCCAGAGTAGATTGACCCTTGACCTTTTGACCTGAAAAACAATAGGGACCCTCTTCTTCTCATAACTAACCCACATATGAAATATCATTATCATCAAGTGAATGGTTCTCAAGATATTGAGCGGACAACACATGATCTACAGACCGACCGACCGACAGGTGCAAAACAATATGCCCCCTCTTTTTCAAAGGGGGGGCATAAAAATATACACAGTATTCAATATTTTTAAAGGTACATTATACCTGTTAACATAAGACCTATAGGCCTTATATGTCACCTGAGGATACATGTAAGTTTAAAGTATCACTTGTCCCAAGATCTACAAAATCTATAATTCCCTATTCTGCATATCTAAGCTAATCTTTAATATTCATCAACAGTATAAAACGAGATGTATTCTTAGAACACAAATGCCCCAGAAGGTGTACATACTGATGAAAGACTTTACATAATATTATATAATTTTATATATACATATCTACTTGACAATGCGTTAAGTTTTTCTTAAGATGTGCAACTGTAGCGAAGATGATTGAAAATTGGTTAGTTTTAGCTAAGGCCCTTGGGGTGCAAGAGTTCTGAAATTTACAATGCCCCCCCCCCAAAAAAAAAAAAAAACCCTGATCAATTGTTGATAGATGGTGACGTACAAGAACCAATAGCAATAGGTCACATGTTTCAAGTGATTAGGCATGTTTAGGGACAATGCATGGTCTGAAGTTACACAACATAAAGCAGCAGAAAATAATCTCAGATGCAAGTTTTGTCTCAGTGGTATTAAGAGTTTGTGTCAAAATCTTGTATGTCTTGGCCAATCCAATTATTCTCTCGATGTGCACTCGCTCACTTGATATTTTTCTGTCCCTTTGCACTGTTTTACCAGACATTCTGTTTTTGTTTCTGAAAAAAGTTGGAATATTAATTGTCACATCATATGGTGCAAATATGTCCTGTACATTAAACCCCTTATCTGCCATGATGCTGTCCCCTCGATCACACAAGGTAGTCAACCTGGATCGTTCAACTATCTGATGATCCGATGTAGATCCTCCATAAGCTGGAGAAAGGTAGGACATTAATCCACCAGGTGCAGCACCAGCCAAAACTTTAATTGTATTTCTGTTCTTGTAGGTGGAAAACGTACTCTGCTGGGCAACCGGTGGTTTTAGCTTCTTGATTGGACACTGTGCCATCAATGATTACCCTGGTTGAAGGGAATTTGATGCGAAAATCTGTGGGACAAAAGAATCTAACAACATCTCTGTCTGGCCACAAATCTATCTCCCTCCACTGACAGGACATGAAGTTCATGAAAATTCAGAAATACTGAACAACCTGCTAAGCTCAAAATTTGTTTTGTATTGCCGAAGTTTAATTACTGTCAAAAAGAATTGATCCTAAATGCTCATGTTTTTCACTTGAGAATACAAATAATTAAAGTGATAAGCACTTTCACCCAAAGTCTGTAACACAAAAGTGAAATCATGGTAGGAAGAAAGACCTGTATAAAACTTGATGCCTGCATTATCATTGGTGAACTTCTCAATACTAAACATTGGCCTGGTTGGAGTCTGGGTGGCAGTGCATCTTGTCACTGAAAAGAATGGCTGTGGTTCCACTGTTTTGCTCTGACAATAAAGGAATTGAGGGCGATTCCTGTTCTACTACTATTTCATTGAAGGATTCATTAACAGGAGAAAGCTCAACAGAAGTGGTCACAATGGATTGATTGCCGGCATATTCTCTCCCAGATTCTTGACAACTCTCTGCACTCTGCTTCCAAGAAAACACACTGGGAATAGCATTTTCCTTCAACTGTTTTCTGAGAGGTTTAGTACCTGCCTGTGAGTGTAAATGTGAACATTTTATTTCAATGAATTTACATGTAAATCCGAATGATACAATAATGTTATATTTATATTGTCATTAAAATATATAGATTCCAATATATACAGCATGTACTTTGGTGGAGGCACAGGGCATATTCCTCCTTAACCAGAAATGACAACGTGCATGATTTATTTAGTATGGAAAGAAGTAATGCTTAAAGTTGAATATGTACTGTTTTAATTTTGTAATCTGGATGTATAAAAATATTCATATGACAAATGCTTAGACAAACAAAGCATATTGAATGAACTTGTTAATTTTCAAAACAAAAATTCAACAAAACTTTTTGTTAAAAATCATGTACTCTTGTCTTCATAAGCCCTGGGTGGGAATCGAACCCACAAACCAAAGTATCTACCAGTAAATATGTTGACAATCATTTAAATAGTAAATATGTCTGTATTTAAATATTAATGTAATGTTAAAAGTAGACTCTTTTGGCATGTTTGAAACACATGTACAAAATCAAGATACTTGCACACATATTGCTGAATAAAATTTTGAATTAACACTTCCCGCTATCCTTCAAGTTAACTTCATCTTCTCGGGTCCATAGGTATTGAAGGTAATGGTATGCAAACAATTAATGAAGATTGTAGAACTGCAGATCTAAGACTTGATTGATTTTTAATTCCTGCCAGATACAGAGTTCTTTCGTAATAATGTTAGAACTTGCAGATTGATAGTGGAACCAAGTTAAATGAATTTTCATAGATGCATGTATATTACTAGCACTTTTCCAAATAACATTAAAATTAAACATTACGGATAGTGTTGCGAGTCTAATGATTGAAACTCAAAACTTTGAATGTGTATAGCATGTAATGAAACATTTCTGTTCAGGTACATAGTATAATATTATGTGAAGTATTCATATAGAAATAATATTCTGTACAGGAGAATACAATTTTGCTTTCCTCAAAACTTCCTTGTTACAAAGTTTTATAAAATAAAAGTGATACAATGACATCTGTTGGATAATATGCATCATTTATCGTTTTGACCGAAGAGTCAACGTTTAGGTCTATAGAGCTACGTTTTTTAACACGACAATGTGTTACGTAATCGTAATGGACAGCTGATTGAGCAACATTTGAAGATGCTGTATTTCGATAAATTTGCAAGCTATAATAAAATGAAAATCAAAATGTAGTTAGTACTAATAAATCGCCAACAAACCTCAGTTACAAAAGCTATGAATAGTACCAAGACTGGTGATTTGAATATAATCTGATTCACGGAAATGCTTCATGCACATGAGACTAGTGGCCCCGGGTTCCCATAACTTCCCTCCTTTTTCTAATATCCTGTTTAATCGCTATCAGCCACTTTTTCCTTACACTTTCGTTTCTTGGGAATTTGTGTCCACCTCTGTTATGGCATTCAGGTACACAGCAACAAGATGAAGGCATAATCTATCGAATTGCGAATCTCGATGATCATAAACATAAGAACGGATGGACCGCAATATTCGCAACCATCTACTTCCGCCGCAAGGGAAACAATCGCAAAAATGTAGGCCATTATAGGTTTAATCTTACATTTGATCGTTGATTCTTCAAACAAGAGTACCGCAAATGGTACATAATGCGCCCATTAAATGCTTACATAAGGTGTTTTTCTTGTGCTATAATTTGTATAACTTTGCTTCAGGTAGTATCAGCCATCATGATGCTGTGACAAACTTTCATATGAACAAAGGGTCTTACCTTAAAAATCGAGATTTCCTCAATATGGACAAAGTTCAACAACCTGTAATTTTTTTCAAAAATGGAAGAAAATCAAAATCCTTCCCCAGATGCACATCTTCAATACCTACACAAACACTCCACAAAATAAGATGGTCCTCACTTGAAAACTGTGGGAGGAGTTGGGCGGACAAATTATGTACCCTCCATAGAATATTAATTTCCAAGTAGACTAAGTTCAACAACCTGTAATTTTCTCAAAAATTGTAGAAAATCAAAATCCATCCCACATGCATATCTCAGTACCTATACAAATACTCCACTAAATAAGAAGGCCCTTACTTGAAAACTGTGGGAGGAGTAGGGCGGACAAATTATGTACCCTCCATAGAATATTAATTTTAAAATAGGCCAAGTTCAACAACCTATAATTTTCTCAAAAATTGTAGAAAATCAAAACTCATCCCACATGCACATCTTCAATACCCATACAAACACTCCACATAATAAGAAGGCTCTCACTTGAAAACTGTGGGAGGAGTAGGGCGGACAAATTATGTACTCTCCATATAATAATTATTTCCAAATAAAGGGGCAAAACTCCTGGAAGAAAGGTCGAAATGGATCAAAATTGCAGTATGATCTGGAGTGACCCACAAAGAAGCTACACAGCAAGTTTCAGCATGATATGTGAAAGGGAAATGAAATTATAAAGAGAAAACCCTGAACGGACGGACGTACAGACATCGCTGTACCATAATATGTCCCGTCTAAAGACGGGCGTATAATAATATATCTTAGTAACAAATAAAAATGATAAAATAAGTATGTTGCAGTATTAATGAATTTTTTTTATCAATTAGCAAACATATACCGGTTATCCACATCAGAAAATAGCAATTCTCCTTAATTAGCATTATCAAAATTTCACAAAAACTGGCTAAAACGATACAATAGTATTCATAACAATTTCATGAAACTGTTTCTTTAAAAAATATACAAAATGTTAGTGAAAAATAAAGGAAAGCTTTCGCATAATGGACTTTATGAATAATTCAATGAAAACAAGAGTTATTGCCCTTGTATTCAATATTCTTAAAACATGTAATATTGATTATTCATACATTTGAAATATTTTGACTTTTGAAATATTTTATGGTTTACAAGATTTTTTACAATAACTATTGAAAAGGACTCCAACAAAATGTATGTTCCTGTCATGCACGAATCTTTAAAGGAGTGCACCACTAAGGGCCAATTTTGGCCTATTTTCAGAAGTTGGTAATTTTATGCCCTAATACTATCTAGGGTGTGTACTTTCTATATATAGTAATTATATCCATGTATTACGTATATTTTTTGAGATATAAAGTAGCAAAGTTAGCATGTTTTGCGAGTTCAGGGTTTAACGTTGTCTTTGATCTGCGTCTGATGACGTTATCTCAATTTCTTATGCAGACAAAAATAGTTTAATATACTTTGTTAATCAAAATGCTTTGGATAATTTCAAAAAGTTAATGACACACACACACAAAATTCTTTTCAATAACATCATACAAATATCATATTTAAACACTCTTTACAATTAACGTGTATTTGAATTGTGATATGAAGTAGAAAAATTGGCATGTTTTGCGAGTGGAAGATTTAACGCTGCGCCTTCTATCTGTGCCTAATGACGTTTTCTCAATTCTTGTACAGAGAAAATAATTTAACATACCTTGTTAATTAAAATGCTTTGGATAATTTTTAAGAATTTGTTGATACACACATACAAAAATTCTTTTCAATAACATAATAAAAATATCATAATAAAAAATTATCGTGAATTTAAATCAATTTTGACCATAGCCATCAAAATCCTTGTTTCAAAAGTTAGACTAAGGATGGTTAAATGTGAAGTAATTATGTGCATTTTATTGTACAAAACTTTTAATGGTATGAGCTCTGAATATATATACGATATTTTTTTCTTTTAAACTCATGATTCCCATTCCATGCGTCCCGAATTAAATTATAATCTTTGTTTACCCAAACATCGACCAATTCTGTTTCAAAAACGCTCAGGCATAGATGTATCTAATGAGGTTCCATTAGATATAGAATTATCACCGTCTCTTACTCAAGTCTGATTAAATCAAACCTCTCGTTTCACTCGATATACGGACAGTCGCTACCACGCAGCAACTGTCCGTAAATCGAGAAGTTTGATCAGACTGTCTCTTACTGTTTTTAGAAAAAATATAGAAACATTTATAATTAGCTGTCATTATTTTTAAATACATGTTCTATATACATGTGTATGTATTTGAAAATATATGGATGTATTTTCGTTACCCCCATTTTTTATCCCCTCGTGCATTACATGAACCTATTCTATACCAAAAATATGCCCTCCATACTTGTCTTAAATACAACTTTGTAATACACTGTATATAATCACGGAATCTATCTTTATATGCTTATGTTTGGTTGTACATATCGCTATGTGTATATTGTTTGTATTTCAGAAGGCACCGGGGAAGAATAATGCCCTGTATAATAGGGCTATCTTCTCTTCATAAAACGTTAATATTATTATTACTAATATATTTTATCATTGTTCAAATCAAAATTAAAGAAAAAAGCAATAGAAAACATTTCATTAAGTTATTATTTTAATATATAAGGTAGATCATAAAAATTGTTTTTATGTTGTTTGGTTTATGCGGGTCGAATACCATTAGGCAAACCCCAAGTAAAAATAAAATAAAATGGCAGATGCAGACTTGTGCGTTCGAAACCACTGTTCGTCGTGCGAGTACAAAATCCTGCCGAATCTGAACGCCGAGTTAATGGGTTTGAGGTGCAAGAATGAAGGAATTGTGGTTGAAGAACAAGAACACGTTCATGCGCACATGTTCTCATTCTCTTTAGAGAAGTGGACAAGCGTATTCTACATGTAGAAGTTTTCGTCATTCACGACTCTACGAACTTCTAAATTTTGAGATCGTGTCAAATAAAATCCACAGGTTTCCCCCTATTAATTATTTTGATAGTCGTTCCAGTCAGTAGTCTAGTCACAGTCGATTCTAGTCATGATACAGAGACACTGCTATATTGTATGTACGATATACTTCTATGTTTGGATTAAACTTTTGTTCTGTTAAGTGGTTTAAGATTTAAATAAGATATTTTCCTTATCATTTATATTTGAATAAATTAAATGCAATGTACAATCAATAAACTACTAACAGCTCATTATATACAATAATTCACAACTAAAATCCACTAAAACTGAATCATACAATTAAAAGATTAAATCTGCGGTATACCGTGGTATGTACCGCAGTATTTTGCAAATACCACGGTACCTTTATTTTCTGCGGTACCCAATTCTATTGAGTGGACAATATCTTCCTATGTCCAGAATGGACTGACCGTTGACCTTTAATCATATGACCTTAGAATCATAAGGGGTCATCTGCTCCTTGGGATGTACCAGTGTAACAAGTTTGATGTCTGTCAAGCAAAGGGTCCTCAAGATATTGAATGGACAGTATATTCCTATGTCCAGAGTGGACTGACTTTTCACCTTTTGACCTAAAAATCAAAAGGGATCCTCTTCTACTCATAACCAACCAACATTTGAAATATCATAATGATCCAGTGAATGGTTCCCCAAGATATTAAGCGAACATGTCTGCCGACCGACAAGTGCGAAGCACCCCCCCCCCCCTCCTTTTCTTCTTTGAAAGGGGGCATAAGTAATTGTTTACAGAATCTCATATATATAGTCACATGAATTTAGAAATATGGCTGAAATGGGTTTCCATACTTCAGAAAATCATAAATAACGGTTTTTGATTCATTTTCTTTTAGTCAATGCAATGTGCACTTATAATTTTTCCCCGTGTTGTTTACCTATCTAAAAGCCTAAAATTGTTTTTTTTTTTAATTATCTTACACCCTGTAACTAATCATTATGAAACAGCCAATAAAAATTAACCATAGTGCAATTTTTAAAACTGCCATGATATTATGATACTGTGACTAGCACATGTTTTGTGTACACGTCCTTTGTCACTTGATTTTGTCAGATTTCTGTATGTTGCACGTTTTTCATGGGTCTGGGAATATGCGATTACTTTTGAGTTTTAACTTTCCTTTTGCAATAAACGACTGATGTACTTACCCATCTAAATGCGGCAAAATTTTAGAGAGTTATGTTTGAATTCTCCATTTAGTACCAATTAAATTACTGGCTTTAATTATTGATATGTTTATAATTACCGAGGGGGGGGGGGTGGCGTTATATCGTACCTTGGTACATCATTTTTCGAAGCTTGGGTGATGTTTTGATTATAAAACATTGAACGCTCGCATCGGCTATTTAATTGATATATATAGAGTATTCAAGAAAGGCGAAGACAATGAACAGTGATCAATCTCATAACTCCTATAAAAAGCAATAAAATATAGAGTTGGGCAAACATGGACCCCTGGATATACCAGAGGTGGGATCAAATATAAATATATGTGTGTGTGTGTTACGTATATATCATCCAGAGATAGGTATAACAAGATGTGTTTGTGAAACACAAATGCCCCCCATAATGGCCAATTCCGAAGATGGCCAAGGTCACAAGGGCAAATATATTGGTACCAGTAGAAAGATCTTGTCAAAAGAAATGCTCATGTACAATATGAAAGCTCTAATATTTACCATTTAGAAGTTATGACCAATGTAAAAAAAAAAATTTAAAGTAGGTCAAATGTCAAGGTCAAAAGGTTCAATACCAACGGAAAGATCTTGTAACAAGGAATACTCATGTGAAATATCAAAGCTCTATCTCTTACTCAGTGATTGGGATAAGCAAATTGCTTAATGTGACAATGGCGTGTTACCAGCTAGTGTCAATGTGACATTTCTAAAATGAATGCGCCATATTGAAATTTATAAGACATTTTAAAATGACAAGTCCGAGAGACCAATAAATTATAATCTAAACACTACTGACAGACTGTAATGCGGTGGATAACTTTAGTTTTATTATTTGTGTTAAATTTACGTTTTGTTAAAGTAAGGATTCTCATCGTGATTGTCCGCGTCATCGTCTCGTTTTGTTCCTACAGTGTCTATACTGCCAGTATTGGCTGATCATTAAGGCAAAAATTAAAGTCAGTTTTCCCTTTGTCAGGCATACGAATTTTTTTCCGTGGCATCTCCAGTCCATGCGCATTAAAATTGCAATTTAACGACATTAACCAATCAGATAACTTTTTACTGTTTGATTAGACACTGAGGAAATCTAAGTCATACTTGCGCTTAAGGGTGACGGACCTAATTCGTTTCTACAATAGAGATTTTATTCAAATTTTGATATAAGGTAAAGCATGCATTAATGAGTTAAAATCAATGAAAAAAACAAATGAAAATCGTATTTGATTTTCAGCGGGGGGCGTTTCAAAAGTTGGCTATGAAGAAGTCGTAATTGCAAAGGAAATATAGGGAAATTTCCAATGTGCAATATAAAAGTTAAAATTAAAAAAATTCTACAATAGAGTTTTAATCCAAATTAAAGAATGATTTCAAAAAGACAATAATCTTACTAATTGTAAGAAAAAAAGTATGGGTCATCGGCAATTCTTTTTCAGGGGAGCATGTCAAAGGACGATTTTTGGGCAGTTTTCAAGGAAAATGACATTAAATAAGAAATGGATAGGTTTTCTACTTTTAGTTTCATACTTTTAAAAAATTTCCTTTATACTAAATTATCATATGGATTAGGAAAAAGTTCACCAATCATATATAGACACTGAGTCATTGCATGATATTCCAGGGGTGGTGTCAAAATATGTAACGTATGAACTGTCACAAATTCAATAAATCCGATATAGAGCTCAGTATGCAGATGAAGATAACGGATTTGTATATAGTGTATATGTAATGCGCACATTTTGTTTTCATTTTCTATATCTTTAACGTTTTTAAATAAATTTTAAAAAGTTCAAATGTTTGAATAAAAGCATACATATTTTATATTGATAAGAGATCAAGTACATGACTTATCGTACAGTTTCAAGATAGGATCTAACATGTACTTCAAGTGTCATCATCATTTATATGATTTTTCTGATGAACACTCTCAGAAACAAAATGGACTTTTATTCCCTGAAACATTTTTATAAGTTAAGCTTCAGAGTAGCATAAATTTATTTTAATAAAGTAATTCTTACATTTCTGCATGTACTTGTATTGAATGTAAATGCATATACATGTTTATGTAATACGTGGTACATGTTGATTGGCGATTGCAATCTCAGACATGAGTAACTAAAGCATTGTTCTACCTGAATGTATTTTTCTCTATGTCAAAAGATGCGATAAGCCGACTATTTTCGCCAAAATATATGTATCTCTGCCGTGTGATCGGTTCTATGCTAAGATCTGCGCTAGAGTGGTAGTCTTCAAACTATTCACCGGCAGCATCGATTTTCCGCGCAATTCGGCATTGTGACGTCAAATACAAAGCCCAGCGGCGTATTCAACGTCACAACTATAGCAGCTATTCCCAACATTATGACGGAACGATTTGCTTTGTTGTCAGAAGAGGAATTATTCTGCTTTGGTATAATAATAAAATATCTATCCAATGAGTAGGGGCGATAGCGTGTTTATTGTCAGCC
>NC_079164.1:12111490-12148990 GCF_947568905.1 Ostrea edulis | reverse complement strand
AAATTTCTTTTATTTAGGAGATAATGTAAATAACAACTGTCTAGTTTAGGAGGGTAATGAGTTGATAAAGCGATCGGCCCACAGAGTATTTGTATGCATAAATGCCTTCATCTGCGTTTATGCCAAAAACCATGTGATCTATTCGCTTTTAATATAAACTCATAACCCACTCAAACAAGACAGTTATTCCTTATTTGTAACGTGATACCTTATGTTTATTGTGTGTGTATTGTGGTTTATCTGTATAACAGTTCATCCTTAGTATTGATACTAAATCTCACTTTTAGTGTACCTACTGATACAAACTAAAGTACACAAGACACAGACAGCATTCAGACTTTATAAATATATAGGCAATATAAAAAGGGGTTGCTATTAATACTAGTGTAATTACTTGTCAGTCTTCAACAGATACTGAAATAAAGTTATCTATATATTTAAATGTTTAGATGTCTTCCATTTTGAAAATCTGTGAATCATGGTTTGTCAACCAAAAGCTTAAGCACATTTTAGGTACTTAGTGGCTGCATGAAAACGTCGAACGCATATCTGCTAGGCCTAGTTTCAACTTACAATTGGGACTGCTGGTTACCCAAGTCATTACTGTGGCGTATCATTTTTAATTTTTGTCAAAGTCCCTTAAAACACTCATTGATCATATGGACACGCATGAATCAGTGTGTGGGTTGGCAGCAACTGATGACCTCGGAAGTCAATGCACATCAGAGATAACAAGAGGTACTGTGAGCAATGCTCACTAAGAATACCCCCCGCTTACCCCAATCTCCCAAAGGGTGTTGGTAATAGGTATAAACTACCTCTTTTCTGAGTGTAAAAAACAAATGGCATGACAAACCAAACCATATTGCTACTTCGATGTCCAGTGCGCGTGACCTTTGATCTTTTGACCCCAAAATCGATAGGGAACATCTTCATCCCATGGGTAGTCCATATGTATGATATGGTGACGGTAGGTAGAAAGGATAACACTTTAGAGCCCGGAAACCATATTGCTACTTTGATGTCCAGTGCGCGTGACCTTTGACCTTTTGACCCCAAAATCGATAGGGAACATCTTCATCCCATGGGTAGTCCATATGTATGATATGGTGACTGTAGGTGGAAAGGATAACACTTTAGAGCCCGGAAACCATATTGCTACTTCGATGTCCAGTGCGCTTGACCTTTGACCTTTTGACCCCAAAATCGATAGGGAACATCTTCATCCCATGGGTAGTCCATATGTATGATATGGTGACGGTAGGTGAAAAGGATAATGCTTTAGAGCCCGGAAACCATTGCGTCTACAGATGGACGGACGGACGGACAGACAGACAACCCGATTCCAGTACACCCCCCCCCCCCCCACAACTTGTTGCGGGGGGTATAACGAGCAGGAAATGCTGTCACTGACGGTGTCAGGAAGACAATTTGATTCATAAATTGACATAATCTACTGATACGACAGGTTTATGAAGTATATTCAATCTCATATATGCTATTGAATTTGTTCTTTTATTTTTTATATTTATTTACCGTCAGATATACAGCATGTATTGCTTTATAAATTGACGGTAACAGTAAACGTGACCATCAACTTGTCCACCATGTTGGATTTTTTTTTTTTGGAATCTTGATTTCGATCAAAAATAAAAAAAAAAAAAAACTATCAGAGTAGCCATAAAAAAAATTGAGTTGCGGTGTTTTGAGTGGGTCGGTCGCGTTACAGCAAACATACAATTTTTTATGGATGGCCTAGTCAAATTCCAATTGAGGAACGCAGGTTATTTTTGTATAATCTGGTTTGGTATGGGTCACGGGGCACCCCCTTGACAACCAGAAGCCGGAACTATTTTTTCTTCTCTCTCTAAATTTACATTACAGCACTGTTTTCACCCTTCTATGGAATAGAAGATCAAATGTACAATAAGATACTTCGGTTTGATACATATACTGTTTTCTCGTTGTCAATTAGCATCTACTTGTACGTTAATCACTGTTGTAAATCATCTTCCTCTATATGGTGATCAAATAATTTTAAAATAGATTAAAACAAAGATATAATAATCAAATTAATGATTTACCAAGTAAGCATTGTCCTGTTCATTTTCAAATACATTTCTCACTAGGGAAAGGGGGGGGGGGGGGTATTTCATTGCTGATCCGCCTTTCTACAATGCAAACAAAACAAGCATTCTGAGAGTATTGCATGGCAATACAGTCCCCTATCGGTTGTAAAAATGACTGTACCACAAAATTATTCAAAGTTCATTAAGTTATGGTAAAAGGGAAAATTGGGGAACCAGGATAGGAAATCAACTACTATTCAAGTAGAGACTAGACCAGGAGAAAAAAAGAGATATTTATAATTAGGTTTAATTAGGTCTTTAACCAAGTCAATAAACTGTGACATGTAGGTGATCATGAATAATTTAGCTATATTGTTGTATTACTATGCTAGAAGTTTTAATGAGTGTGGTACTCTTTTCCACAAAGATGAGAAACTTGGATGTAAACTAACAATTCGTGCTATTTTTCTAAGTTCAAGGGCCATAACTTAAAGAAAAAAATCAACGGACCAAGACAAAATTCGAACTTGATCTGTAACTAGTTATGGCAAAGTAAGGTACTAAATATCAAATGCATATCTGCAAGCACAACCAAACTAGAACTGTCCTAATGGGACTAATACCCCCCGCGGGGCATATAAGAAGATGGGAAATATTTAATGCAAGCATATTGGATATTTTCACATTATCTACAGGGCAATCAATGTGAATGCAGAAGTGTATATTCTACAGTACAGCAGTACATGAAATATTAAAAATATGCTTAATATAAACAATGAATACTATTTGGCACATTTTAGGCTGTATGATTGCAAATCCCTGGTCAACTCTTCTAGTCTTTAGTTTATATTCACTTTGTTAAAGATCATTATGTTATGCCAACTTTACTTTGTCATTGATTTTGTCAGTAAATAAATGACATTAGCTCAAGTATTGGTATTATTGTAATCTTTTCCACTGGTATAACAACTCTAAGTAGCTGCAATAAAGGCAGTTTACTATGAATCCCATTGCCAGGGATAGTTGAGATTATAAATACTATCTGACAAATAAGTATTCAACACACAAGAGCCACTTTATGTTTTACCGAGAAGTCACAAGATTGCAGATACAGTATGTGGATGGCAAACCCGAAAATGTCTGTAACTTCCATAACTGTTAAAATATTTCAATGAAAATAGAAGATGCACAATTACATTATATATATAAGATGAGAATAAAGTTTGAATCAAATCTGTTCAACGGTATTAGAATTAAACTCTGGACAAAGTGCGCAACCCCCAAAATGAAAAGAAAATGTGCGTAACTTCTATAACTGTTAAAATATTTCAATGAAAATAGGAGATGCACAACTACATAATATATAGAAGATGTGCATAAAGTTTGAATGAAATATGTCCAGCGGTATTAGAAATAAACTTCGGACAAATTGCGTCTACGGACAAACGGACAGACAGACGAACAAAGTGAATCCAGTATACACCCCCAAACTTCGTTTGCGGGGGGTATAAAAATGTCTGGAAAACTGATAATTCATGCTACTTTTCTAAGTCCAAGGGCCATAACTTAATGAAAAATCAACGGACCGAGACGAAATTCGAACTTGATCTTTAACTTCTTATGGCAAAGCTATGTACTAAATATCAAATGAATATCTGCAAACATGACCAAAAAAAGTCAGGAAAACTGATAATTTATGCTATTTTTCTAAGTTCAAGGGCCATAACTTAGTACAAAATCAACGGACTGAGATGAAACTTGAACGTGATCTGTAACTTGTTATGGCAAAGCTATGTACCAAATATCAAATGTATATCTGCAAGCATGAATTAGTATGATGTGGAATGTGGAATCTGATTACTATTCCATTATTTTGTTGATCACCATTGATTCATATACTGTCTAGCTATACAGTATATGCATGTAAATATGTATATATGAATGTAGCTAGCTCAGTTGGTAGAGCACCTGACTAGAGATTCAGGGGGGCCCGGGTTCAAATCCCGGTCTGGTCCGTTGCATTTTCTCCCTTCCTGTTACATGTGTTTTATGCATGTTTGCCTTGTGATATTTTATTTTGTCTGTGATAATCAGTTTAAGAGCTCTGTAGACCTCATGTTATTTGTTACTATTGTATACTGTGTCGACTTTAAATAAAATTTACTTGTACTTATTATAAAGCTACACAATGTAATATAGTTGAGCTTGACTTGCAAATATGAAATACGATGATTGAGTGCCTGTAATAAACCATTTGAATAAATAGCATGCAAATTAAATTGTCCCGAAACATTTAATCTATCGATACCACTAATTTATACTTCGAGCTAACCGGGCCGACCTACACAGCTGAGAGGGTGCATAGAATCACCGAAATTACCGCTAATCACCGAAATTACCAAAGTAATGACCGAAATAACCAATAAAGGGACTGAAATTACCCCAGTATATGTTCATCTATATACCATCTAGTCACACATCAAATTTCATGAAGATTGGTTATGATTTGAAGGAATTGTTTCCATAAAATCGGTTATTGTGACATGTGAATCTGAGTTACTTCCCTTTACCAACAGGTACTCGTAAGCGAACTATAAATAGCCAGTAAGTTCCAAATGGCAATATAAATTTCAGGACAAATATTTTATTTTATCTTAGTATTTATCACACTAGGCTATATTATATAAATCAATACCATGAATACGATATATATAAATTACATGGGATATAACTCGTATAAATTTACGCTTCACATTAATTGGTTTAATGACCATAACTCCTTTAAAACGTTACCAATCTTCATGAAATTTGATGTGTGACTGAACATACACTGAGGTAATTTTGGCCCCTTTATTGGTGATTTCGGTCATTTCTTTGGTAATTTCGGTGATTAGCGGTAATTTCGGTGATTCTACAGTGCTGCCTCAAAAGTATTCGCGGAAAAACAAAATGGCGGCGTGATTTTTTTTAGATAGCAAATTAAAAAATGATTCACAGCTAGAATCTTTGATTGTTTACTAATTTTGAGTTCTCTCCCGTACATGTATCACGACTAATCATCTGACTAGGTGACGTACCAATGTTGTCGTCTGCTATTTTTATCAACTGGTGTTTTCCAACATGGCACGAAAGTCGAAAGATATTAGCACTGAGCTTAGACAAGTGGTTGTTGATTTAAAACGGGAGGGACACAGAAATTGTGACACTGAGAGATTGTTGAATATATCTGAGTCAACAATTCGATCTATATGGCAAAAGTTTTGCATCAAGGGAAATGTGGAAAATTTGCCCCATTCCGAGAGACCTCGAAAAGTTACCAAACAAGCGGAGAGTAGACTTTTGCGCTTAGTAAAATGAAATCGTGGAAGACAATTACGGGACATAACAAATGATTTCAACGATGGAGGTGCAGTAAATGTTCATCACAAGACTGTCCAAAGGATTTTACACAGGAATAAGGTTTTTAGGCAACTTGTAAGGAAGAAAATGGTAGTCAGGGAGGTAAACAGAAAAAAACGACTTTCATGGTGTCTTGCGAGGAGAAAATGGTCAGTTCAGAATGAATGGAAGCGCGTTATATTCAGTGATGAATCACAGATTGTAATAGGACAGAATAATCGTGTGTATGTGTGGCGGTCTGCAAATGAAGCTTACCGTCCGGAATGCATGTGTCGCAAATTTCAGAAGCGAGTGACTGTAATGATATGGGGTTGCATATCTTGGCATGGTGTTGGCACTTTATGTAAACGGAAATATAAATGCTATAAAATATCAAGAAATTCTCGAAAATAATCTTTGGCCTGTTTTAGCCCGTCATTTCTCCAATAGAATTTATCGGTTTCAGGATGACAATGCCCCTGTACATTGAGCGTGAATTATCGAGGAATACAAACATAATAATATTAACTGTTTGACCTGGCCTGCCCAGTCACCAGATCTAAACATAATTGAAAATATATGGCTTCGCATTAAAAGAGAACTGCAATATACCGCCCGAAACATAAGGACCCCAGATGAACTTTTTAACGCCATCAACGAACTGTGGACTTCTTATCAACCCCAGTATGTCCAAAATTTACACAATTCACTTCCAAGGAGAATACTGGCAGTAATTCGCTCCAAAGGTTGCTTGACAAAGTATTAAAGAAAGTCTGTTCATCATTTTAAGTATTCATTTCAGCTCTAAACTTTGGAGACAGAGTTTGTTTACGTCCGCCAATTTTGTTTTTTCGCAAATTCTTTTGAGGCAGCGCTGTATGTACCGCCACAGGCACCTGAAGTATGGATATTACTACCCCCCCCCCCTTTTTTCATAATTTTTTGTTGTTGAAATGTATGAATTCCCAGTCTATCTCATCCCTCTTTCGATTCATGTAATCGTTTCACGCTTTTTGTAAGCTTTAAAGATTGGCCTTCTACCGGTATAATAAAATGCACAAGGTAAGAAACAAAAATTTGTAAACAAACAGGGGGTCCCCGTTTCCGGGCACATTTTCCAAGTAATTACAGCGTTACCTAAGGAATTTTGACGAGCGGCAGGTCGGGGAGATGTCATACTACAAGTCTCTTCAACTCAAAACCCATCTCATCTCTTTTATTTGACACAATCTTGCGTGCATTGATCGGACAGGGCTTCATCTCTTCCACTGGCAGCCAAAAAGGAGGTCACAGAGTACGAATTTATAACGTGTCGTGTGATTGGTCCGCGAATAATCCCGAGACCCTTCGGATGATCCCGAGACTAAGCAATGTCTTTGCGAACCAATCACACGGCGCGTACAACAAATTCGTACTCTGTGACCTCCTTTTTGGCTGCCAGTGGAAGAGATGAAGCCCTGTCCGATCAATGCACGCAAGATTGTGTCAAATAAAAGAGATGAGATGGGTTTTGAGTTGAAGAGACTTGTAGTATGACATCTCCCCGACCTGCCGCTCGTCAAAATTCCTTAGGTAACGCTGTAATTACTTGGAAAATGTGCCCGGAAACGGGGACCCCCTGTTTGTTTACAAATTTTTGTTTCTTACCTTGTGCATTTTATTATACCGGTAGAAGGCCAATCTTTAAAGCTTACAAAAAGCGTGAAACGATTACATGAATCGAAAGAGGGATGAGATAGACTGGGAATTCATACATTTCAGAGAAATTATTGCCACCAAAAAAAAAATTATGAAAAAAGGGGGAGGGGTAGTAATATCCATACTTCAAGGTGCCTGTGTGTACCGCAGCTGAGATCAATTTTATAACCACATTCTCATGAAACTGCATTTGAAAGAAATGTTGTAGGATATCCATCTTGAAAGGGCATTTATGATCCGTTTGTTTAAAAATGTACTTTCAGTGAAATAATCCACTTACAACATGATGAATATTAGGCCTACTTCCGAAAAAGACTGTCAAACTTTGTGCCATGTTAGATGTAGACTGGCGCATGCCTGACCCAATTTCCGCTTTGTTAGATGTAGAAAGTGTCAGAATTAGCGCATGCGCAAGGGTGCGTCAATTTACCCAAATGGAACCAAATGAACCCAAATGGAGCATATAATTGCTACCTTATATGATTAACTTACATATCGACCTTTAAAAAAGTATATTAGTTATTTATCGAAGTACACCTTACAAACTTATACCTATGCTTTGTGGAAAATTTCTTACGTAATAATAGAAAAAAATACTAATAAATTATCATACAGTGGGATTGTTAGCCTTTACCAACAGACATAAAAACAGAATATGTCTATAGAGGAATTTTTATCAATCGAAAGAAGGAATATTTTTTAAAAACTTTTAAGTTGTTAAATTAAATTGGAATTTAAAATAAATAAAAAATTGAAGAACTCATTATACATACAAAAACAATTTAATAAATGGACCTACTATACATACTATTTACAACAAAACTTCTTACATAGATGGAGCTAATAAAAATCAAATGTATGTATGCTTGGAATCAATAAGACTACATATTATTTACAACAAAAGTAATTAACATGCACTATGTAGATAAAGCTACTGTTTGATTAATAAATCCTATGAATGACTAAACTTTGCGTAGTACCTATTAAACATCAAAACATATATTATTTACAACAAAACAACCTTACATGCATTATATATATAAAGCACCATACAAAAACACATTGAATTATTGGAGCTACCAAACACATACTATTTACAACCAACTTTTTAACATCCATTTGCGTGACATTTTATTTCTCTTTCTTTTTAATCTATTGGGGGGGGGGGGTGTTGTTGTTGTTTTTGTTGGGTTTTGGGGTGGTTTTTTTTTTTTTTTTTTTTTTTTTTTTTTGGTGTGTTTGTTTGGGGGGGGTTTCCGTGTTTTATCCTACGGAGACTAGACTTTTTCACAGGCACCTGAAGTATCCCCATTCATTTTATTATACCGGTAGAAGGCCAATCTCTAAAGCTTACAAAAAGTGTGAAACGATTACATGAATTGGAAGAGGGATAGACTGGGAATTCACACATATACATGGAATCTGTTTCAAAATCATGCCAATTGAGATTAGAATCCTAAATATATTTTAAAAGGTTGCAAATCTTGCACGTACATTGTGTAAATCGTTCTCTTAAATTTGTATACTCTAAACACAATTCTAAACAATATTTAATATACAAAAGAGAAACGTGTACAATTTCTTATTTTCTGAAGAATTATGCATAACCGATGTTCTTTCCGTAAAACAGACTTGCCTTAATTTATAAAGAATAATCAGGAAGAAAAGAATCTTCGGCAAAACTAGTGCTTTTTAAGTGTAAAGGCCTCATAATTATGTTCTCAAACACAATAATTTGATTTCTTATTGGTCAATGCAATTTACTCCTAATACGTGGCGATTCTATTTTATGCAAAAATTGGAGGATATTATAAAAACGACAATTTCACATATCTATATACTTCAATATGAAATACAATAAATTTTACATATTTATTGCACACAACTTCATCTTTATATACATTATGATATCTGTATACACTTTGATATAGAAAGGAATATCTTTTTATCTAATGTTATAAAATGTTCAAATACAAATAATTAAATTCATGCATCAATTCATAATTATCTATTTCCATATGTAAACTCATTATTAATCTTTGTAGACTAAGGGACCGGTCAATATTTACTGGGGGGTGGGGGGGGGGACCAGTGCATATTCTATATTTCCATTTTTTAAAAACCCTATGTCCTATCTTCTAAAGAATACAAAAAAAAAAGTTGCTGTCTACATCAGATGTGTA
Source organism: Ostrea edulis (assembly GCF_947568905.1). Taxonomy (NCBI): domain Eukaryota; kingdom Metazoa; phylum Mollusca; class Bivalvia; order Ostreida; family Ostreidae; genus Ostrea; species Ostrea edulis. Next base: position 12,139,662 of record NC_079164.1, on the reverse strand, counting down.
ATTAAAAAGTGTGTGTCCTATTCCAATAAATAAATGTATATGTAGGCCATGATTAAACACCATTTTTACCTCATTCTAGAAATCTCTGGAGTTCTTCATGATTGTCTCTCCAGTTATATCAGCTGAAGGATTCAAGCTCCTGAGAAACTTTCCTTTACTTTGTCACATTTGTTCAGTAATTTGTCTACTGTCTAGTGTTACAAATCTCATTATTTTCATCTTATATTTTTCTTTTTGTTAAATTCTTGTTTAAAGTGCTACATTAAGCATATTTTTAAATTACTGTTTTACTGAGTTGTTGTCTCATGTACTTACAAGTATTTTTCACATCTCAGTATTCTCCATGAAAGGTCAAGATTACGAACAGTAATCAATCTCATAACTCTTATAAGGCCATCATTCAATTTTTTGGTTTTTTTGTTTTTTTTTTGTTTTTTGTTGTTGTTTTTTTTTTTGTTTGATGTACTCCGACCCACATTTTTCAAGTCGGGTAGGTAGGTCGGTATTTTTTTTTTAAAATCAGATTTACAAATTTTCTTATGTTTTCATTAAACACATAACGCTGCCAGACAGAATAGAGTTTAGAACAATCATTTTGTACACATTGTATATAATACACGTAAATCTTCCAATGTCTCCTGAAATTTACTCAGGACGTTTTGCATTCGTCACAGATGAGGACCTCTACAGTTCTTAATAAATAATTTAACACCCCTTTTTATTACCACAGCTCGATTCCGACATTCAAAATAGAAATCACTTAAACACTTTAATGTCATCCATGAATATCCAAGTGAATTGCATGATGACAGCAATTTACAATAAGTTTTAATATTACCCAATATAATTTTAATGCCGACTTCCCCACATCGTTCAAATTGTTGTGACGATCCTGTTCCATTCGTGTGTCTCAGTTTAAGAGCAAAGTCAAAGTGCCGTTCACTTATTAAATCGTCATAACATTTAAATAATCCCGTATCAAAATAATATGCGTGCCTTTTCAGAAATATAGACCATCAACTTAAACGCCGACTCGTGGTCCGCCATTATTTTGGTTCGCTATCCCACGTGATTTTTTTATTCAAATAACATGGATTTCAAAACTTTTGTACATAAATACGATCAGGCCTCGACGGGGGAGTTCGTAGCTCCTTGCTCTACATGTATCTTGTTAGTAGATAATGTGGTGATTTGGAGCTGTGATGCGGTATATTTAATCGTTCACATAGAAAAGTGTTTGAAAAGTTCCCGGATTAACAAATGGTCATTATCAAAGTGAAAGTAGAACCGAAAGACGCCCTAAGGGCATTTTGATGTTTTCGTTTTGAACATATTTTATTGATGAAATCAAAAGGATTAGGAACAAGTTCTGACAACTTACAAGTCCCTCTCCTAAAATATTACAATATGTCATGCAAGGTATTAATTAACAGGTATAATGTACAATGATTAAACAAATCTACAAGTTTCTTCTATAAATTTATGAACAACTGAAAAAATAGTTATGTTAGTTTGCAGAGGTAAATTGATATCACCGCATAATAACAATTTTGTATCAATATTAACCAAGTCAAGCATGAAAAGGCGATTAAAAAGATCATTTCTAGCCCTGGAGTAATTTTTACAAGCAAAAAAGAAATGATATATATCTTCATTAGTATGTCTGCTGGAGTGAGTTGTCATCAGCAAATAATCTACACATTGATAGCATATTTACAGCAACATCATTAACATAAATCAAAAATAGTAAAAGTCCTAAAACAGAACCTTGGGGTACACCAGCAAATATATCAAGTTGTGACGATAAAAGGTCCTTATACATTACTTTTTGTGATCTTTGACATAAGTAGCTTCTGAACCAATGTAAAAGACTACCAGATATACCATAAGTTTGTAATTTGAAAATAAGACCATTATGCCATACTCTATCAAATGCTTTTGACAGGTCACAAAATATCATACAACATGATTTCCCTTCATCAATACTTTGAACAATACTATGATAAGTTTCTAATAATTGATAAACTGTAGAATGACCTGGTAAAAATCCAGCTTGATATCGATAAAATAGATCATTACTATGAAAATAATTATATACATGTTTGAAAATAATTCTCTCCAAAATTTTACTAACGCATGATAATAGCGAGACAGGTCTATAATTAGATACTATTGACGGGTCTTCCTTCTTAAAAAGAGGAATGACGTGAGCAATTTTCCAAAAAGATGGGAAAATATTTTCTGACAATGATCTGTTGAATAGCATAGTAAGTGGTTTGATAATGGTAGTTTTTGTTGATTTCAACATTTTATGGCTAATGCTATCTGGGCCAACAGCTTTATTAACTGGGAGTATTGTAATAATATCCGATACTTCTTGTTCTTCAATAATAATGCTATTTAAGGAATCATTACATAAGCAATACATATTTGGTAGTGTTTCATTGGTGTCATCAATATTGGTAATTGATGAAAAATATGCATTCAATGCTTCTATTTTATCAGAATCAGAATATACTTACTTGTTATCGCCGTTGTTATCATTAATTTGTATTGGAGGTATTTCATTCGATGATTTAATATTAAACGAATCTTTCATCAGCTTCCAATATAACTTATTATTGTCTTTACTAGAATCGTCTAAGTAGGTTTCTATATTGTCATAATAATTTGTTATCGCGTGTTTTTTCATATTGTTAACCGAATTCCGAACCAAAAAGAGCTGTCGGAACTGGGAGGCCTATAAATACAGCAAAGATGATAAACACAGGTATTGTTATCTACTTCAATCCATATACACTCAAGATCGGCGGGCTCAAAGTCTGGGCGTCTTGTAGCGCGTATTTGATTTGACAAATATATCATAACACCGCCTCCAAAACAATTTCTATCTTTACCAATTATTTTATTAAAGCCGTCAAGAAGTAATTTATCGTTGCTCACTGAATTATCTAGATGGGTTTCAGAAAAACATAAAATATCAAAGTCATGAACAAAAGAATTTAAATGACCTAATACTTCGGATATTCAGATGTAATATGTCAAGGACATTTTCAGCAGTAGGACCCGGGTTTAACTCTATATCGCCGCAAGTTAACAAAACAAATATGAAAAACTGAAGATAAAAATTGATAAACACAGATCTAAGCTTAATGAATGTCAAACAACTAGTGAGTAGTTTTAAAATGTGTTTGAGGAAATGCATAAAACATGAAAACGGTAACACAATAAAACGTTGTCTTTTGTAAGTACCTCTACCTGATAAATAGAAAAGACCGATTGCAGCTCGGAATTGTTCAATGGAGTTACCCATTATCTAAGTTGTGGTATATGTAATTTGAAAATATGTAGCTGCAATCATAGAAAATGTTTCCTGTTGAGGGTTTAAATATTAGGACATGTATTTTTGAAGACCTAGAATATATAAATATGGTTGCATGACAAACTGCACATAAGGTTTGATTGTAAGTAAACAAAATGGTATGGAAGAAAAAAGAGAAAAAACACAAATACATACAAGGCAACAATTCACATGAGTACAGTACTACTTTGGTAGTAATACAAGACATTTCAAAATAAATGAGTTCATGCAAATAACAGCAAAACAATGGCAAATAAAGCATACAAAACATGTAGGGTAGGAAAATAGGAGGGGTGAATTGCAGACAAAAAGGACAAAATAATTGAAATTTGAGGCCATATGAATTTTAAGGTAAAGTTTTAACTGGAAAACTTGTGAGTATGAAAGTATTTGTTTTCGGTATAGTAATATTATCAGTGTAGTAATATTATAAACATAAAATAGCTAAATAATTGGTATTGGTATTGCATTTCAAAATACTGTACGTAGTCATATTTACTTCTTGGATATAATATATACATCATATATAGGTACACTCAGAGTCAGCTCTCAGTTGGCGTCGGGGTATGACCAAACGGACATAGGTCACTCTCTTGTCTGATGATGTGAGTTTTCTGTCTGTGATCCCTAATACGAATTTTACCGTTGGAAGACCACGCCTGCAGAATCACTTGTTCACGACAGAGCTGACGGCACAGGAATAATAATTTGTCTCTACGTTTCGTCAGATCTTCATTGATTGACACATGTTTTGTCTCCGGATTTCGTTTTAGACTCTTATGGCTTTTCACTATTTCAATCAGAGTTTAAATCAATGTTTGATTCGACAACGACATCAGCAGGGTGAGCAGAAATCATATCAACAATGGTTCGTCAAAATTTTTTGAAATTACTCACATTTCAAAGCTAAGATTTTAGCTAAACATGGTCTCAACAACCTATAGCACTCCTTTGATCTTCTGGAAAATTTCTGGCAATCCAGCCCAAGATTTAATAGATGTTTTTCACATATTTGTACGAGCTCCTTTGTTACTGACCACTTACTACCAAGGGCGCTTAACTCTGCATTTTGATAACAAGAGTTCTGTAAAACAACTAGTCCAAATAATAATAATAAAAGAAAAATGGCATCAAGTTTAATACTAATTCGAAGAATGTCTATTTTCCAGGGAGCAAATAAAAAAAATATTGAAATTTCCAAAGTGCGGAAAAAATGATCGGGTCGGGGCAAATTTCACGGGTCGGTCGGAGTACATCAAACAAAATCAATTTTTATTTTAAGCCTAAGCAATACAAAATAGAAAGTTGAGCAAACATGGACCCCTGGATCTACCAGAGGCGGGATCAGGTGCCTAGGAGGAGTAAGGATCCTCTGTCGACCGGTCACATCTCTGTGAGCCTTATATCTTGATCAGGTAAACGGAGTTATTCGTAGTCAAAAACGGTTTAACACTCGGTATGAAACAATTCAGACAGCATTTGACCCATACAAGGATAGGTTGTAATGGCAAACTATCAAATTATCAAAGATGTTTTTAGACTTAAGTTAGGTCTGTATCTTTCAAGTTATGACTGGTGAACCATTTTTATTTTCTATGATTGAAATCCCTCCATGCAAAACTTACATGTAATTTTTGCATTTTTATTCACAGCTGAATACTTCTTTTGTGATTTTAAAAATGACTACATGTTTTAATTAATATCAAAGGTCCAGTATCTTATTGCAAATTGCCTTTAGTATATTCAACTTGGACATGAAATAAAGCATGCACACAATTCAGTATTATTATTTTTAAAAAAGATAGTTGAATTAAAAGTTTGAAATACTTTATATTATATTTTTTGCTCTTTGCTACATTTGCAAAAAAATATAGCTGTCCTATCAGTGTTGAAAATATAAAAAAAAAAAGTTGGAGTCCTATCAGTATGCAAGTCAAAATACATGTAAATGTGTGTCCTATTACATTTTGCACCGGTCCCAGCTCCCCAATAAATATTGATCGATCCCTAATACATATTTAGATTTCCATTTCATCATTAATCTATATAATTCATATTTAGATTTCTATTTGGGTCCATTTGATTTCCATTTGGGTCCATTTTGGGTTCCATTTGGGTAATTCGACGAACCGCATGCGCAATAGCCTAGTCAGAAATTCGGAATTCCCCAGTTCGGAATGAAAATGGATTTTCAAATTGAAAGGGTATGGGATATTACGTTATTAGGTCATACGCACATAAATAGTTTCATAAATCATATTAATCCGTTAATTTGCTATTTGTTGTAAGTGCTGAACGTTTCAGTTTTGATGGACAGGACTTCCGGTACCTCTCCTACTAAACAGAGTACGATAGAGTACTTTAGAGTACGCTAGTAAAATTTCATAATTTAATGCAATTTAACTGCTGTTCGTAGATGTTCTTACTTTAGTTTAACCTATTAAATGTATATCTGGAATATATTGTGTTTGTTTTCATTATTTTAGGAATTATTGTAAGTTAAATTTACCGTTTGATTCCGATCCCGATCAAATTTTATACTTTTTCAAAACAAACTACTAATAATCGGGATCGGGATGCCGTAAATCTTCAATACATTTAATGTTTTCTGGTCAAAATATCGCTAAAATATCAAATACTTTTGACAAGTATTGCACTTTTATTTTATAATCATCTTTATTTAAGTGGTATACATACAAATAAACAATTGAATTGCATTAAATATTGAAATTTTACTAGCGTACTCTAAAGTACTCTATCGTACTCTAACGTACTCTGTTTAGTAGTACCCCTTCCGGTACCCCCTTCTTGCATTTTTAAATGTTCAATTCCTTGGGTATTTCGGACCTATTATTGATAAAATATGTAGCTTCAAAGGTTATCTATTTTAATGGCATACACAATGAAATATTGGACTGACGGTAAAACCCAGGAATAAAGACTACTCTTCGTTGTGCGAGAAAACATTATTTATCAAATACAATATTCAAGGTGTGAAATATTCCAGTAAATTATACGAAATGAGTGTTTCGTGTAGAATCCAATTTTACTATATATGAAATCGTTTAGGACCACAGTTATTCAAATCAGACCATTTGATCCGCTCACGTAGATCGCTACACAAGGGAATCTACGTGAGCGGATCAAAGGATTTAATTTTAATAATGTCCTCTGTAACATAAGATACAGACTTGTTTGCATGTCACAATCATTCATTTAAACACATGTACATTAAAGTCGCAAATTCACTGTTACATCCCTGTCAGTGATGTTTATTTCTTTTCCCGATCCAAAGGAAACACTTTCATTGAGCTTCACTTTTTTCGGCTCCGGCGGGGACACTGTGGACGGTTTATGAATCAAATCACTTTAAACTCTGTAATTGTTCCTCAGAGGTGCGTTTGTAGTTGCGAATCGCTGATGACCTGTGACCAACTTTTCCCCGCTATAAGTTGCTCCTCAACACCCGTAGCATATAGGCGTGTGGCGGCAGTAGCCCGAAGAGAGCGATTTGTAAAAAAAAAAAAAAAAAAAAAATAACGAAAAAACCCATCAAATCCTGCCTCTCTACACATTTTGGCCACAATCTGTTGCAGTTGATGTACCCCGACTGGGACGTCGTCATACCATACATTCCCCTTAGGAGCGATTTTTGGTCTGAGATATAATGCATTGCATTTTCCACTGCTGGAGCTACAAATGATTAAAAAGAAATTTGTATTTAACAAAAATGAAAGAAACAAAATAAACACTGTGAATTTTTTTTTAAATATATTGAGGAGAATTTGTAGAAATAATGAATAATCTTACCGCAAACTCATGTACTTTTCAATCATCTGAATCCATTTCTTCCAGGCACCCGGACTAAATGCTAAAATAGCGCTGCGGCTTCTGTTTTTATACCAGTTATAGGCCTACGTGTCAGTATCATATTATTAGGGTTCCCAGAAAGGAACGTGGGATATCAATGTTTTGTTTTATCGAAAAGATTCTTTCCGACCAACCTTCATGTACCCTCATTCACCCAAAAAAGAAAACCAGTTTTGTTGAGTACAGTCTTCAGACAATAGAAGCCTTCGAATCGCTCTCCATGAAGAACAAAAGCCTGTTTTGAGGAGTATCGTATTTTAATGAGCTAACATTTAATGAGCGAATTAAAGAAGAGAGTTGACCTTGTGTGCCATTAAAGTTTATGAATTCCTAATATATTTAATATTAAAAACAAATCAGAAACGAAAGGTGTAAATATATTTGTCTCTACCAATATATATTTGTAAGTGTTTGTTTTGTTTTTTGTTGTGTTTTTTTTTTTTTGTTTTTTTTTTTTTTTTTTGGTGTTTTTTTTGTTGTTGTGTTTTTTTGCGTTTAAATGCATTTGTTTTTAGATAGAACAATGTTTTAAGTAAGATACAAGACTCCGATGGTCTATTATGTCAGATACGGGACGGAGACGGATCACTACGCGGCTCGTGTCAGTCCTGTATCTGACATAATAGACCATCCTCGTCTTGTATGCTTTACTTACATTTCAAGTATAGAAAATTAGAAATGCATCCTACAATTCGTATCGCCCGGTAATCGTCTTACATATCTAGCAAGTCATATTTTTTTTCCTCTCATTTACCTGTCTATGAATATGTTTTATACAGGACCACAATGTATACTAGTCATTTGATGAAATTATACATTTATAATTTCTCAATGTACGGTTTTCTACTTACATGCATATGTATTTTGAATTTTCTGAGGTCTTTCAAATATGGACTTGCTGTTCACTAAAACAACACTGCAAATTGTAGCAATTCACACAATCCTGGTCAGGAATGCAAATATAGACCTTTATCTTCACTGGGCGGGTCATGAAGATAAAAATATATATAGGACCACGTGGTGATTTATCACTATTGTATGCGTACGGACATGTACTTTGATTTTAAAAAATCAGTTTGTGATAACAAAGTCAGAATCAAAGAACAATCTACATGTAGTTCATTTATCCTTAATCAGGAAGTTACATCTAGTTCATTTATCCTTTAATCTGGATGTCACATTTGCTACTTTTTACACAGTGCTTTTTCTATAGGTGTGTTATAAAATTTTGATATTGTCATATGTTTATATCTTTCAGGTCTGTGCATTAAAATGGAAAATCTCAATCTTCTATACAGGTATAGCTGATACTTACATAAACTTAAAACATTGTTGTGACGTCAGTTCTTTGTCTTGACAGTACTTTATTTTTCATACTGTACTGAACATAGTCCAGTATTATTAAGAAAAGGCCAATATTCTGAGAAATACTGTTTTAGATAGAACAATGTTTTAAGTAAGATACACGAATCCGATGGCCTATTATGTCAGATACGGGACGGATCACTCGCCGCTACGCGGCTCGTGCTAGTCCTGTATCTGATATAATAGACCATCTTCGTCTTGTATCCCTTACATACATCATTTTTCACTTCATAGAAAATGCCTACCTTCTTCTTTCGATTTATTTAGTGAAGGAATGCCAAACTCGAGTACAAATATCGATGACGTCCCCATTCAAATCCTGCTTTTCAAACCACTAACCTGTATAGTAGTAAAATGTACTTGTTTAACGTTCGCCATGATAACATAGGATACACCCGATAATTTATAGAACTTATCATAAATGTAGAAATAGACAGAAGCTTACCTTGTACACGGACAGGTCCGAACACGTCAACTGATCATTGGCTTACTTATTTAAATGTCTTCAGTTTGTCCTCGGTCGTTCTTATATTCTTCAATGTACTTTAAACCTTGTACTGAAATCAATACAGATAAGTTTGAATGATATACGTGTGTTTTGATAAAATATATTACAAAACAATCGATTAGTACAAAGGAATTGTGAACATTTTGATATGATTTTACCCGCCGTGGATAATAACTTCGGAAATGATAGGAGGGGATGTTTCTTTATGTTTTACTTAAGCCCGGAATTAAAAGTGAACGTCGGAGTCTTTCGGACAAATCCGGCGGGCGTTGGGAGGATAAAGAACTCTCTCACTAATATGACTGTATGCGCCAAACAGAGGTATAAATTTTGGCACTTCATCTTAAGTTGATGACGTCTCTATACGAGTGAAAAATGTTCAAAAGAGACGTAAAATGATATATCAGAAGGGACATAAAAATAGCATACCAATAAACAAATACATTTAAGATAGACATACGGTCATCAAATTGACAATATTGAGATCTTTACAAAATCTACTGCTTAAAATACATTCATTCTTATAAGATTTGTACCATTACATTACATACCTTTCAATATACACCACACAATCATTCTATCACACTGTACGCTGAGCAATCATACTTGATCTGATGACGCGTTGTTAAATAAATGAAGTCATGAACGTCGACAGAACGACAACATCTTTACTCGTAGTGTCCTTTTACTTTCTAAACGCTTGACCCTGACACTGCATGAGAAACATTTGTGTGACTAGATATCGTGTAATCCTGCGATTGCGCATGTGTGACGGCGTGACGTGTGATAGGGCTGTCGCGCTAGGAGATGTATCACAAATTCATTTATATATACACTGTATAAGTGTGTATATTGATAGAATATTTGGAATCGTTTCACTTCTGCCCGGACACCATGATTGATGTTGACGACTCGGTTCAAGACATTTACATTTCTAAAATATCTGGAATTAAATGAATGACCTTCCAGAATACACGTTGAGTTGTATGATTAAAATAATGAGTTAATTTTTGTAGACATACGAATCCTACTCCTCTTAGTACACATAATTCACGGACGAGAAAATTTCTACCCGGTTCAGTCCTGCACCGACATCACGCTGGCACAAATCCCAGAGGAGGTGTATCAGAAATGTCTAGAAAATGACCGGGTCATTCACTGTTTGCCAGATGACGACGACGTGTTGGGACTTAGCTGTTTCTCTATTGTCTGGATAGCAAAAGGTACGTCAATGATTTCTGATCACGTAGTTCACGAATGAAAATTATTGAAATTTATTTATTAGATACAACACCTTTACTCGTAGTGTCCTTTTACTTTCTAAACTGACTTCGCTGTTTAAAAGCTAATTTGCATCAAGTTATTTTACACCCAATCGCACACTTCCATTTGATAGGAAATCGATACATGCATTGATATCTGGGGGATTTAAATCAAACTCGGGAATATTTTGTTGATATGTAAACGTTAAGCTGAGCCAGAACCTCTATCTTGCAGTATTAAGACGATTTAATTTTACTTTTTTCACAGTGTAATATCAGGCGATCGTATTCAAAATATTACCTAAACGGTTGAAGTATTACCATGAATAGTGAAAATATTTAGAAATCATTCCAAAAACAACTGCCAATCAAGGTAATGGAAGAAAAACTTAAATGAACAGATACTTACGTGAATTGATAAATGTAAACCTGTATCGTAAATTTCTATACACCAGTCCATTCTGTCTTATGTTACGAGTCTTTGGAGCAAAGAGAGGGCTGTAGTTATAACGATTAACAGATTGACAGATAGACGGTAAACATATCTAAAGTATGCTGTAGTATTATTCTGATAACAATGATACTTGTAAAGGAAGATGCAGACATCCTAATGTTTTAATTTGTAGCCATATGATCTAAAAGTACTCACGGATTGGGCACCATTTAGCTCGCCTGAATCGAAGGCTCAGATAAGCTTTTCTGATCACGTTCTGTCTGTTCGTCTGCCCATCTTCCTGTCTGTCGAAATATTTGAAATATATGAAAATACTCCTTTTAAACCTTTGAATTCGTTTAAGTGCTGTACAGATGGTGACATGGCCCTTGGCCTGGAAGTTGTGTTTGTCATTTTCAGTTTGATGTATACTGCAAGAAACCTTGCAGTATACATACAGGTATATTAAATTTTATACAATAATCAAACTACTGATAAGCGGGAACAAGTAAGTACAAAATTATACTTCAACTTGGCCTTCGATCTTGTGACTTGAAAATCAAGAAGAGTAACTGCAACCACTGCCTCAAGTCTACTTAATGTCAAATGATTCTCAGATATCAAGCAGACAATATTTTTCGATATTATAGTAGTCATATGGAGACGTCACCTTTGCCTATGAAAAGCTGCAAAATATAGGCCTGTGTTCGGCGCCAAACACATCTTCCTCACTTTGGACTTTATTGAGATATCATGGGGAATACATTCATTCCGTATAATTCATTCTATACTATTCTATGATTCATTCTATCCATGTTACATTTAAACATAAATCTGGTTTTCATTTTCATCATATTTTGTTTAAATGTAGCAGGTGTCATCAAACACATGCAAATACATATTTGTTACAATTTATATTTTATTTTGAAATATTTCGTCTCTCGCAATTTTATAGTAAACGCACATTTTCTTACCACTCTATCTACAAAGGTGGTGTGAGTTCTTGCAACTTGTACCTGTTCTCAGATGCGTACAGGGCGTTTGGGATCGGCAGAAATTTGTACTCTAAATTGAGAATCCAGATTTAATTACCGAGTTGCATGCCCTTTGCTTGAGAAAATTCCTTTTATAGAGTACCACAGAAAATGACTGAATGATCTCTGTGACGTAGGCCATCAAAACAATTGCAGTAGGCGCTTCCGTCTAAAAAGAATTCATAAGCTGCTAAGGCGGGTTACTATTTGTTCTGCAATGCTTACTACCTTCATCAGCCGATAAAACAACAAAGACATTTTATTGTTTATATTGTTATGCATTATTTGAACATATAGACTAGATTTAAGTGATAAAATACTATTTTGTTGACCCAATTCACCTTGTGACCTTGACAACGCTCTATATTTGGTAATGGTTACAGATCAAACTGGATTGAACTACTTAGCAACAAACATGTATTCATTGTATATGATGAATCAAAAGAAATGTAAGGGAAAGGGTTCAGTGAATGTAAACATTGACTAATTAAATAAGAAATGACGTGTATGGTTATTGCGTTCAGAACGATTTGTAGATTATGTTTGGATTTATTCTCGTGACTAAAACACAAAACTTTCATGTGTCATATTCCATAATCTAATATCACAGGTAAATGTCCGTATTACAACGACTATCAAGGAAACCTGGATGAGAAGACCTGCACAGGGGATCCTAATCATTGCCCTCCAAAACAATTCAAGTCTCCATCGTCAGTCTTATGTAAGTAGCGATTATTAACCATTGGAAGGTAAATATTTGTTTAACATACATGTAGTTACATATATACTTTGTACACCGTATTTAACTCTGCATTCGCGGTAGATCAGTGCTAGAGAGTTCGCTTCATAACTCGGAGGAAGGTCGTGAGTTCGAGCCCCCCTCGTGTCATGGCCGCGTCAAACTTATTGCGTAAATATAGGTAGTGCTTGTTTCTTCACCAAACGTTCGGCATATAGAAGTGAGGACTGCACGCACAGTTGGCGACGTCTCAAATTCTCGAAGGGACGTAAAACAAACGAAAGTTTGCATTCTGTAATCTTGCTATTTCAAAAAAATTATTATGGAAAAAATCATTTTTTTTTATACTGTAAATTCAAAAGACATCAAATGATCATGTATTGATGAGCCAATTTAAAGAGTATGAAAGAGATGGTGAATTCACTCAGAGACTACTCTTTTCAAAGACAACCAGTTGACAGCAAATATATATATCTGACACAGAAAATTAAAAAGGAAAGGAAAAAACCTATCATCTGCAGTGTTCCCTTTATGTAGTTTATTAATGCAGTGTGTATTCTCTGTATCCGGGGTGTTTAGTTGTTGCTATTGATTTTATTTGTTGTATACTGATTTTTTTTAGTGTTACTCTTTATTCCTTTTATGCGGTGCAAGGTGAAGATAACGAACAGTGATCAATCTGATAACTCATATAAGCAATACAAAATAGATAGTTGGGCAAACACGGACCCCTGGACACTAGCGGTCTCTAGTGTTAACAATTATATTTTTTATTTTTCTTCTTATGTTATTGTGCTATTTGATAACTTTTCATGCTCATGGTGGGTATGACCTGTCGACAGGGGATACTTACTCCTCTGGTGTGATCAGGGGCCATGTTTGCCCAACTTTTTAATTTGTATTCCTTATAGGAGTTATGAGATTGATCACTGTTCATTATCTTCACCTTTCATTTATGTGCAAGCCACTCGTGTGTGGTTTTGTAGTCATGCTACAATGTGCTTCACTGTCTCTCTCACGTCAAATATCATTTTGGTACTACATTGCATGCAAGTGTTATATATATATATATATATATATATATATATATATATATATATATATATCTGTGTGTGTGTGTGTGTGTGTGTGTGTGAAAACTTATACGGTACCAAATTTGATGCACCAGATGCGCATTTCGACAAATAATGTCTCTTCAGTGATGCTCAACCGAAATGTTTGAAATCCGAAATAACAATGAAGTGTTAGAGCTATTATAGCCAAAAACTGCGTGCCAAAAAAAAAAAAAAAAAGGTGGAGTCAAATTCGTCTAAGGATAAGAGCTATGCATGAGGGAGATAATCCTTAATTACAGAAATTAGATAAATTTATATATATATATATATATATATATATATATATATATATATATATATATATATATATTATATATATATATATAATAGCACGAAAACCCAACAACACCCTACTTTCTTAAAGTGTCGGATCTGAGAAGATACAATGCCAGTAAAGAAATTAATTTATAAAAGCACTGAAAAGGCCACGACACTGTTGGTTATTTAAAACTCAAATTTCCGACGCAACCCGCGTCTTTATCAAGAGACTTGTATTACATAAACAAAAACAAATAACACACACCACGAAAAACGACAAGTATCAATAAACTACATTGGTAACCAGAATAATACACTGTTGTACTGGGTGATAAAAATGGAGGTTTTGTTGTAAAGCGTGTTTACTGACGTCAGATGGTGTAGAGAGTTTGTACCATGGTCAGGTCGGGATGAAAATAGAATTATTCTTGAAATTACAGAAATCAGATAAATTTATTTAAGGAATGGCTTTAATTCTGGGGCAAGTTATACGAGTATAACCTGGTTTGGGTCAGTTTACGCTTTATAATCCACGAAGCAAATATCAGAAAATGCAATAATTTACGGCTTTCAACACTGTGCAAACTTCTACTAAACGAAAACTTACCCTTGAATGCAATGTTGTATTCGACCATACATACAGAGAAAGATGTTTAACAAAAAGTGATTTGCGTACAAGTAGGCCTAGATGCTAATATTGACAACGAGAAAACAACATGTGTATCAAACCGAAGTATCTTATTGTGCACGTTGACTTACTATTCCATAGAAGTTTAGAGAGAGAGAGAAAAAATAGTTCCGACATCTGGTTGTCAAGGGGGTGTGTCCCCATACCAAACCAGGTTATACAAAAATAACTTGCGTTCCTCAATTGGAATTTGACCAATCAGAGACAAGGATACAATAAGAATTAAATTATATATATATATATATATATATATATATGGAGAGAGAGAGAGAGTTCTCTAACATGAACAAATTTGCATTCAATATTTGTATTTACCTAAGAATGGATGTTAAAATCCAGAAAGCGCTGGTGATTTGAATATATTTTGGAACTGCATATTTCGACTTTGAATAAAATGTATTTGATCACTGCTTCCGACACATTGAGTTTTATTATATTAACTGGATTTTAAGAATGATACATGCATATCAAATAGAAAACAAATATCTGTTCATTCTAGCCCTGAAACCGTATTTCTGGTCGAAATTTATCTGGAATGTATCGTTGTTGCCATACTGTTCACGTGTTCGATCTTCAGAACTACAGGGTTTACTTCTACTAAACCGGCACAGAGAATCCTTGTTCATATGATCCACAAGTAAATATCAGGAATTGGTAGGCTATAGGTTGGGTCTTCTACATATCTTCTCCACCACTACGAGGCTAAACATGATCTTGCTTTCGCAAATAGATTCATTTTGGTAATTCGTATGACCGTCAGTGGAACAAATGGATCATACAGTTTTACACCCATAAAGCGACTGTTTAAATGCCTTCTATTGAAATATTTCACGATGTTTCGTGTATTTCAGACAAAGGCTGTTACATAAAAGAACCAACAACTACAAGAGCGACGCCTACTATAGCAACGACAACAACCATAGCAACGACAACACAGTCAGTGTCGACTGAAAGCAGAGATTCAAACCATTCAACCCAGGGAATCTCACGGTAACGAGTTCATCAAGTTTTGACATTGCTAAAAACCCATATTTACCACATTTTTCCATAAAACACTTTTATTTCATTGGGAAAACTTACACAAAAAACTATATTCTCAAAACAAAAGAATGTGTGGGCCAAATTCCCCTGTTGCTACGTCTTTGTTTATAAAATCGCCTTACATTTGTCGATAACTGACGCACGTGTTCTGTGATATAGTCTTATTTAAAAATACATGATAGCTATCCATTGGTTACTATTTTCATCATTAAATCGTGGAACTGGTGTTGAAGTATTAGAACGCGATTTTCACACATAAGGAGAACTTTCTTTTCCTGCATTTTACACTTTAACCACCCCACTCACCGTCGGCATGTGCACAAAACACCGCTTAATGACTACATCCGAATCATGCGCGGATCTAGAGTGGAGGTCCGGACACCCCCTCCCCTCTGGAATTAAAGTTGCATGTAATTTGTGCGCAAAGTAATGAGGACTAAACCAGAGCACAATATTATCATTTTTATAAAACTGGAAAGATTGTTTGATATCCTTTTCCAAATACATGTATATATAATTACCGGTGATTAATGTAAACATTCTAACCAAGCAGTATTCTTGGCTTTTTTCAATTTAAATTTCACTAGAAATCTTTGTGGAAATAATGTAAGTTCTCAGGAAAGCACAGGAATTTGAATACAGCACGGTAGTAATATATTAATTTTAGCAAAGCATGATATTATGTAGCATTAAAGTTTGAACACTCGATATTTTCTTTGTTTAAACTTCAAATAATTTAAATAGCCGACGTTATATAGAAATAAAGTAAAAGTATTGAACAATTGTTCAATGTGTTGTAATCGTACACTACCATTATTTGGAGACGGTAGTGAAATGAAGAATTCGAACACTCTCCGAAATTTCGCTGCATTTAGATAGATGAAGTACGTCAGTCGCGTGTCATTTACTACAAAAGAAAATCACATATTCCCAGATCCATGGAAATCGTGCAGCATGCAGAAAGTACCCTGAATAGGTGTCTGACAAAATTAAGTGACGAAGGCCTTGTACACAACGATGGTTTCGAAAAACATGTGCCGGTCATGGTCACGGTCTGATGATATCGTGGCACTTTTGCACGATGATGAATATCTAATATGAATGTAAGATCGAATAAAACTTAATTGGCTGTTTTATAATAATTTAATTATTTAAATATTGTTAAGTATAATATTTTCTACAATTTTACGTTCTGTAGTAATTTTTATCGAGATCGATTAGGTGAACAACGTGAATAAGCATACGATATGTCTCCGAGTAAAACATTACTTAATCGCCGAGTTTCACCTGAAAAAAAAAACTATTTGGTAAACAATGCGCAACCCTTTTTTACACCAAAAATCCTTGAAAAAAGTGCATATCATATTCGACAAAATACGGTACTATGTTACACATCGACGTATTCTTCATGATATTCAAGCATAAATATGATGGTTTGATGAGAGACACAGGAAAAAGAGGCTAGATTTGGTCATAAAATTTTCATTTATTTGTCTCAAACGAAGAATTTGCATCTAGATTTTTTTCCCGGACTCCCACCCTCTTTGAGAGGGGACAAGCCCCTCTCGCACTCTTCCCCTCGTTGCATCGCGACTCGACCGTCTACTTTCAGCAGCCGGACTAGTCACAAATCAGCAGGACTAGCAAATTATATATTCTAGTAGTCCTTTTCACTAGTATAGTGAAAAAACCTAGTGTCAAAAACTGATTAGATCTTACACCTTTCATTATTTTGACAATTGCTGGAAAATATAAATATCTTTGACTGACGGCATTATGTGCATTATGTGCTGATGCACAGTCATAGTGATTGACTTTGGTACTGTTATAGACAGTCTCTGTTTCATTCATCATTAGAAACTGGCCGAAAAGGAATTGTTGAATGATTTATTAGATAGGGAAACCAAAGTTGTTTTCATATCTCCGACTAAATCGACATGTATCAAAAGGTAGAAGGGAGGGGGGGGGGGGTTCAAAAATATACGAGCTCATGCGGACTTCGGACGTGGTTTGAGACAATGATATGATTTATGATTCAAACTTTTTTCCTTTGCGTAAATACTAATGCATTGAAAGATTTGTTATTTAAAGATAATTGTCAGGAGCCTGTATATTTTTTTTTTCAAATAAAGAGTGTAATTAATAGATGCAAGTGTATATGCTAAAACATTGAATATAATACCGACAAGATTACTTTTTGTTAGGTTTTTCATGGTGTCAGTGTCAACTCTTGTGTAGAACTTATCACATTGTTTGTAAATCTTATCACATCCTATAAGGTTCACATTGTCATGCGTTGAATTTAAAAAAAAAGTTCGTTTTATAATATTTCTTTTCACATATATTCTGAATGAATTTCATGTTCTTTTTACTACATGTACAATCCAATGTAGCATTGGTTAGTGCGTGTTCCTTCGCTGAAAACATTTAGTGCGCTCGAAAAAAAAAAAAAGAAGAACAAAGTGTACATATACACACAAGAATAATTTAAGGTAACCACGCGCTACGTACATATTTGATATTCATTTACTTTAGAATAAAACAATGCAAATTGGATGCAAATGTAAATACAATGTTAAAATTGAATGAATATATATGGGTTGCTCTACAATTCTTAGATACAATTACACTAATCGTTCTTCAAATCACAGCATCCACCGCATCGAATCATCTACCATTGGTTAAAACTTTCGGAAAAAATCAATTAAACTTTTCAAATAAAAATCATAGTGCACATTTGTTTAATAAAACTTTGAGCATATGGCGACATAAATTGGATTATTTTCATATTGAGTTCATGACATAGCTTTCTTAAAATTGTACATTGCATAAAGTAACGTCAAAATGGCACAACGTTATTGTAAACTATACTGTATTTACATATGTATTATACATAAGTAAAGCTTTTTACGAAGACATCATAACCATTTTATGGAAGTATACACCATATGAAAGAATTTTGAGGAATATCATTTAATTTGGACGCGGGGCCAAATTTGGCCCCAAACGTACCTTGTCCTTTATTAAAATATAGCATTCCGTGGGGATCCGGGTTAGAATAGGTCCTCAGTACCCCTTGCTTGTCGTAAGAAGCGACTAAATGGGGCGGTCATTCGGATGAGACCGCAAAAACCGAGGTCCCGTGTCACAGCAGGTGTGGCACGATATAGATCCCTCCCTGCTCAATGGCCATAAGCGCCGAGCATAGGCCTAAATTTTGCAGCCCTTCACCGGCAGTGAATTCACTCCATATGAGTGAAATATTCTCGAGAGGGACGTAAAACAATATTCAATCAATCCAAAATATAGTATTTCATGTTTTAATCACTTGTTTACAATGGGTTTTTTTTTTTATCAAATGATAGAATCACAGCAAAATCTTGCTTCATTTGATGTGTCCAACATCTTGGGTATCCTATGACCTTAAAAATACTGTGTTTGCATGGGAATGCCAACTATTTGATCAAATGATAATGTAAATAGGTTATTAATGCATGAAATGCACCAACAAAAAGACATTCATTTTTTGGGAAAATTGATGTTTTCCCATTGAATTTTCAAGTAGTTATGTGAATTATACAAAATTGGAGAGTTCATTTTGTAGTAGATCTGCGTATTTGGGAATATTAAAACATTTACAAATAGTTGTAGAAAATTCTATAACCAATTCATTTTAGGTATTCTATGTTCTTTATTTGATATTACAAACCAAAGAAAGAAGTGCATGTACGCAAAAGAGCTAAATTGATAGGACATTTTACTAATTTTATGATTAGATACTTCTTCAAATGAATAATAGATTACTGATAACTTATATGCATATTATCTTATGTGATGTTATGAAATATTTTAAGCATACTGCAATTATGTCTTAAAAGTTGTTGTCTCCTCTCCAAATCAATTTAATTGTATCATTTTTCTTTCAGTAATGAAACCATGTTGGAAATGAGATCTTGTTCAACAGAAACTGGTTTTTTGATTTTCTTTATCCTCACTACTGTCTCTCTCGGTATGGTTATCGCTGTGTTGAAGATACCGAGATTAAACAAATTCTACGGAAATATAGGTAATTTGGAATAAGAAGTGTAACTTAATTCTGCCATTTAATGATTTGATGATAAATAAAGACATATGGCAAATAAATCTAGGAAAATTTACCTATACCAGGATAATAATTTTATGTAATGTTTGACCTGGGAAATGAAGAATTCAATTATCCATTTGAAGCTCCAGGAAATTGAGAAAATCAATAAGTAACAAATTAATAAATCAGATAAAAGATTGTAAGAATATAGGTTATGAATTGCAGGGTATATCGCGTTAAGAAAGCCTTGACACGCAGACAGACTCCTTCATTATTATTATTATAAGGCCCATGTATTTTCGATATAGGGCCCTGAATCTGTTTATCATTTAAGATTTCTGATATATCTTTTTGACAGCGAAAAGCTGTAGAAAAGAGGATCTAAAAGGTAAGATTATAATGTTATTCAATAAAAAATGTAAAAATAACAAATTGTTCAAATTAATAAATCCTGTAAAATACAAAATCTAGAAGAGAGCAAACAAAACAGTAGAGCTGGGATCACATGGCATTAGGTGTCAGCATCCACTGTACAATGATAATTTTGATATAATATCATGGTTTTCACCATGTTTTAGTTTTGGGTGTTGGACGTGTTGTATTAAGGTTCTAATAACGAGATACTGTATACACCTCAGAATCACGTGTCTGTTTTGTAATCACGTCAGATTGGAAGCATTTAGTAGCGATAGTTACCTGGTAGCTGTATGATAACTCGGAAGGGAAGTTTATGTTTACGGCAAGTTTAGGGGTCAAACTATATCACATACAGCTAATAAAAACAGCATGTAATGATTGATTGATTGTATCTTGTTTAATGTCCCTTTCGAGAATTTTTAACTCATATGGAGACGTCACCAAGACCGGTGTAGGGCTTCAAATGTAGGCCTATGCTCGGCGCTTACGCCATTGAGCAGTGAGGGTTCTTTAGCATGCCACACCTACTGTAACACGGAACATCCTTTTTTAAAGCTATATGTGCCGTAATGAACAATATTTTCTCGATGTGGAAAACCAGACTCAAGTTTTGTCAGTATGTTAAACTATAAAAATAACAAACTTCTGACAAATTAGACAAAAAATTAATCCGTATTAACGAAGTATTAGCCTTTTTAATGTACGCGAAAAAGGACGGTTTTCTTATACATATTTATGAAGGATTGACGTTCATGGTGGATATGCGCATGTGCACGGGAAAAGCGTTACGAGAAGCAGCATTGTGAGCATGGATGACGAGGTAACATAACAAATTGTTTACGATGTGTTGTCACATTATAAGACTGGTTTCACATTACAAAGAAATAAACAAAGGTCGTCAAAAGATTTTGACATATCTTGAATGTAAATTATTTAAGAACGTAAGTAAATAATGATGCATTCAGTTATTTGTTTGATGTACTTCGAGTGAGGGGCCCTCCAAGGGGAAGATATAATATTACCGTTAGACTGAGCAAAATTTATTGGAAACGTATATCTGGATAACTTTTTACTTTGGAACAAATATGTTCCGGTGTAGTGATTATTATAAATTAGGCTATTAGTAATTTTGATACATGTATTTTAATGTTTGGTACGATGATCTGTACGCCATAGGACAACGGCGAACTTCTACTCTAGACTTCAAGCAAGTCAATAATCCCCCCCCTCAAAAAAAATTATGTTGCAGCGTGTCAACCTAGTGATGTAAAGGGTTAGGAATTATATTGCTATATTTTGACTTGGTTTAACCACATTTTAATTGAACATTTAATTTAGATAAGTAGTAGAGAAGGAAGACGTACAGGGTTACGACCAAAAGGCAGCGGGTCTGGGAGAGCGATTCCAGTACTACCTCCTCAAGCCCAGTACGAGGAGCAACATCAAAAAGGGGACGAGGGAAAGCAGCAGCTAGAGGGCGTGGCCGCGGGAGAGGTGGAAAACAAAGAAGAGACCACAGAGGAGAAGTAGCTGCTGCTGCATTAACAGAAAGAGAGGAAAGTCTTCAGGTGGGTACATAAGCTGTAATAAAAAGTAAAGTACATGTATGGACTTGAATGTACATGAAGTTTATTCCAACACATCTTACTGGTATGTAATGCATATAGCAACAATATATGTATTACATATATTACATGTGTATTGTCTTACATTTGTAGGAGAGAATCGAAGAAATGAGCAATGACGAGCGAAAGGAACTTCTGCTGAAGACTGGAGAAAAACATCCCAGTCTCCTTATGAACTTGATAGATAAGGTTTGTCAGTTTCTTTCTCAAAGGATCACAAAATTGCATAATAGTATCTATTTATTGTCATGAATATTTCTTTTGCAAATTTGTTTATTCAGGGCTCCCCCCAAGGAGGGTTTCATCCAGGACCAAGTGGGGAGCAACCAAACTGGTGCTCTTGTCTTAAGTGTAGAGATATGCCCACACAGACGGAGAGGGTATGTTGTGGGAGACAACCAAATCAGTGCCTCTCAGAAGTACCTGTAAGTCGTCAAACGTACAAGCTAGAAACCCAATAAATAACATTATATACATGTGTATATAATTCACTGCATGCCTGAAACAACCCTGATGAATACAAAATGTTATTTTTTAAAGGATTTCAGATTACTTGGTACTTCACGTCGCTCAGATGTATCGACAAGATGTTTTGGCTTTGCCAAATGACGCAGATTATAACAAAGGCAAGAGGCATGCTGCTTACAGACAATTTATATTGTGGCAGCATGGAAGACTTGGGATTGGTGTCCGCATGGTAATTCCTAGCTGTTGTGTATGGACTATAAGGGACAAATTTCCAGACCAGTATGGACAATATGTAGGATTTATTCCTTCTCGTTTAGGTTGATTTTATTTGCACCGTGTAAAGAACTTCAACTTAGAATCAATAAATTTGAAATTCTAATTGTGTTTTAAAATATTTAGAAGGGGGGGGGGGGGGCAATAGCTAGTTACACTCAGTAGTTGATAATGACTGTTTCTTGATGCATGAGATTGCATGTATCATCCATCCCTTGGCATTCAACAGTTGAGAGCAAATTGAAGTTTTGGACAGACGGGACAATTTGCCCTCTGATTTTTTATACTGGGGCATAGAAATCATTATAAATTTTGAAGGTTCAATGATTTCATAAATAATGAGAGCAAAGGATTCTCAAGATATTGAGTGGACAGTATATCCCTAGGTTCAGTTTGACCTCAAAATCAATAGGGGTCATCTTCTCCTGAAAATGTTCCAGTGTACCAATTTTTATACTCCCGTCTTAAGACGGGCCGTATTATGTTATGGCCTTCATGTCCGTCCGTCTGTCCGTCCGTCTGTTAGCTTTTTCGTGTCCGGCTCATAACTTAAATACTATAAGGCCTAGAATAATCAAACTTTGTCAGTTGATACATCTTGGGTAGAAGGTGTGTCGCACATTAAAACCAGGTCGCTGTGACTTTTAATTAAGAAGATATGGCCAAATATGGTAAAACCCTGTCCGGCTCATAACTTGAAAACTATTTGATCTAGAATCATGAAACTTGGTCATCTTATGCATCTTAGGTAGAAGGTGTGTCGCACTGTACTTTAAGGTCACTGTGACATTTAGTTGAAGTGATTTTTTGAAAAAAGTATGTTATAATTGGTACAATCCCTACTCATATAAGAGTTTTGTAGAAAACCTCATTCAAAAATGTTACATCAAGAAAACACATATTTTTTTATGATATACTGTACAGCTTTTTTTTAGCCTATGTAATGTTTCCTTTGTTTCTAACAATAACATGAGAAATTCCACTTGTCCCATGGGAGTAGCATGCAAAGGGCATTTTGACAAGACTAATTAATGAGTTTTGTGTAGAGCATCTCTGATCAACATGATCAAGCAGGTGTTATCTTTATCTCTAGGGAATTGGGCAGAGAGATCTTAGCCTCTTAATTGCAGATATACCAGAAATTATTTGTGAAAGTGAATTTGTTTGTTGTGGTTAGTCTTTATTTTCAAAATTAATTTGACATTGTACTATATAATTTTTAATTTTTTTTCTCAGCAACCTATATGCAGAGTATCATTTCTCACTAAGACAACAAAATGGTTGCAATATGTATAAAGGCCTATTTTAATGATTAGTATTTTGATGTTTTGTTATGGCTGTGGCATTGTTCAGAAAAAAGATATACAATGAACAAAGCTGCAGATTGGGCATTTGTGTAAATCTGAACAGATGAAATAGTATTGCAATAACCATATTAAAAAATGTTAATTCAAGAAACTACACATTCTTCATTATATACACTGTACTATACAGCAGTATATAACAAACAAATTATTTCTTTTGTGTCAGTAACAAGAGAAATTTCCCTTGTCCCATGGGTGTAATTATCAAGCAATTCAGGAGGCATTTTGCTAACAGAAAAATTGCATTCTGTCAAATTACAGATTAATTAATGAGTTTAGAAGATTTCTGTTACAGCAATCTGATCAAGGAGGTGCTATCTATATCTCTTGCAATCGGGAATTGGGCAGAGGAATCTGGCCTTCTAATTGATCTGTCAAATTTTAGAACAGTTCTAATTGGTAGCCATTACTTTGAAAGTTAATTTGGTATAAAGTTTAAGAATTAATATGATATTGTAAAATATATTTTTATTTTATATCTCAACAACAAGGTGCAGATTGTCATGTCTCACTAAGATGACAGTTTTACAGTCTAAGAATAAACATAATGACTAATGTTTGATGTTTTATTACGCTGTGCATTGTTCTTCATTCCTTAAAATACAATGAGCAAAGCTGCAGATGTGCATTTCTCAAGTCTAACACAACCAGTTGAGAAATATATGATGTATTATTTTTTTCTAATTAATAACTACACCATAGGAGATGCACCAGTATTTGAAATAACCGTTTTTAATCTATATTTATTTATATTGACATCACCATGCATATTTTACTTTTATACTTGAAGATTTGACAAAGGCAGATACTGATATATGTATTTTTTGATAAGTTGAATAAATCAACCTTTTTGAGTACTCCCATTTATTGTAAGTTGTTTGCTTGGATAAAGGGCTATCTTGCACTTTAATCATTTCATTGAAACCATTTGGGAAAATGTTTTTATATCCTTTTAAAAATCATTAAGCTTACATTATCAATATTTGAAGCAATGTCACATGAGGCCATAAAGTGGGTAAGATTCTTAAAGGAAGGTTGACATTTGGTTCCATGCATACCTATCTCTTCATGGTGATATGTTCATGTTAACAATATGTGACGGGCGTATCATGTGCCGTGGCGGTGCACTTTATTATGTCTGTCAAGCAAAGGGTTTTCTAGACATTGAATGGTCAGTATATAATTATTCCTATGTCCAGTTTGACCATGTGACCTCAAAATCAATAGGGATCATCTACTCTTTGGGATGTACCAAGTTTGATGTCTGTTATACAAAGGGTTCTCAAGATATTGATCAGACAAGGTCTTCCCATGTCCAGGGTAGATTGACCTTTGGACCTGAAAAACAATAGGGGTCCTCTTCTACTCATAACCAGCCCACATATGAAATATCATTACGAAAAAGTGATTGTTTCTTTAAGGAGGTACTCTACATCATCATAATGACTGACTTCCTTTTAAAACATGGATGAAAATATGAGTATCAGCAATATTTGTCTATGCATTTAAAAAAAAATATCACCTAACCGAGTAGCTCAGCACGTCGACTGCTAAATACAGTACACGACACGAGTTTTATACACCCCACCGTGGAAAGACCACGGTGGAAAATCCACGGAGATACACCGTGTCCTCCGTGTTCCACGGTGTGTGTTATTTGCGAATACACACAGCTGCTAAAAGCTTTGTTCTAGCCAAGGGCCTTGCGGGAGATGTGAAAATGTGCCGCAGGCCAAATAATCAAGATAAGGGTGGAATTTTAAGAAAAGAAAAAAATGTCATTATTTTCCCTCCTGATACTTATATTGTTTTTCAGCATTTTGAGCCAATTCTAACGATACCAAACACTATATATTATGTTTTTAAGAAAACCTGGTTTTGAATTTTTTTCTTTAATAGTTTTCTTTCTTCATTAAAATATTCTTAAATTTTATGTTTAAATAATGCGTACTTGCAGGCAATTCCTGTTTTGAATGCGAATTAGTATATTCAATAAATGAAAAACATACATGTACAACATGTGATAGGGATTTTTAATAATTACCGATGTGCTCTCTCTCTCTCTCTCTCTCTCTCTCTCTCTCTCTCTGACAAATGCGCTGTTTAACATAATTATTTCCATCATATTGTGTTAATATGCATCTTGACAAATATAACTTGATCCAATATAGAAATTAGAGCATTGTCGATGATTAACAAATTGGAATTAATTTATTACGTAATTAATAGAAGCAAAAATACAAACCATCGAATGATTTATTTTTAAAATCCCGAGTTAATTACATTTGACCGAGACTTATGTTCGATGTACTTTGATAAGAGGTTTTCATTAAAAAAAAAATGTTCATCGGGAGTGTCTGGATAATTCAATGATTTTTGTATAACAAGTATATACCATGCAAATTCCTAGGGTCTTTGTCACAGTGTAACTAAATTACGGTTAGCTAGTTTGGGTTTTGACTTCTTATGAAAAATGTGAAATATATTGGGTCGGCGCGCTATCAGATCTAGTCTAAGATCACGGGTATCTTACGCCGACCCAATATATTTCACACTTTCCGCAAGCACTTCTGTTGATTTCAAATACACGGATTAGCTGACCCCCATTGTTCTACTGAGGCGAAAACCCCTTCGAATTTGCATGGAATGTACAAGTTATACACAGGTCATTGTTATAGTCATACATCATAGTACCGCAAACCCGACAAACATTTTTTTTTTTATTTTGAATAAGTTATTGAATGACGAAGTATGACCAAACTGCAGATTAAACTTTATAGAGCCCCGTGTTAACATTACTTATATTTTTCAATGTATCAGTAGGGGTATGTTGCCGGTTAAGTTGTGTAAATTTCTTGACAAGCAATAAAATAACAACAAAAATGGTGCTTAAATTGTCCGATTACGAAAACCTTAAATTGGGAGAGTGTGTGTGTGGGGGGGGGGGGGGGGGGGGGGGGGGGGAGTAGTAGACTGAAACTGTCTCAATTCCCCCTTCCGACTTCAATTTCTTAAATCGTGCAGTGGGTAGGTCGCTACAAACTACAAGGCTAAATCCTTAACTTTCAAGTTTTCAAATTACACCCTCTCCGATTCTACGTGCTTGTAATCAATATTTAAGGATGTAAATCTGCAACTACATGTAGTTCATGAAAAAGACTAATATCAACATAAACAGAAATGACTTACCAATTATTTGCTTTTATTCATATACGCTATCGATTATTAAAATCTTTAATTTAATCTTTAGATGTATTAGATAATGAAAGCAACACAGAGAGAGAGAGAGAGAGAGAGAGAGAGAGAGAGCGGGCATTGGCAATCATTGATAATAATATTTATGATTGTATGCAGATACATGAAGTTTAATACGCTCAATATAAATCTTGAAAGTACAATTTCTTTCTGATTAATTATCCATTCCCTTTCATTCTGATATTGTTTTTTATTTCCCATTTTGTTTTCTTTACATGTTAAATTTTTCGGCTGGTTCGGGTTAGGACTAATGAATGAGACCCCCCCCCCTCCCCCTTTCAAAACGATGTTACTTGATTAGCTGTCTATCTCCCTCTCAGTCAAAAATAAAATAAATACATGCTATATATACTGCAACATCATTGGATTTACTGGATAATTCTTCGATTTCACCTTCATAATACATGTTAATGCAAGCGGACTATCTAGCCCCCCCCCCCCCCCCCCCCCTCCATCTTCGCTAGCCGAGATTATTCGTCCACGAAGGCACAGTTGACTCAAAACCCATTGCTAGCGGAGATTAGATGAATTTTACCCCCGTATTATGTTATAACTGACCAAATCCTAGTACGTTTGTTTTACAACTGTCATTCAGAAGACCCGCAAGTTATTGAGTTACTAAATAAACGAGAAAAGGTCTGCATTTTTATTTTAATGGTTGTCAACTCTATACTTTGTGATATTTCAAGACTTCATGGATTGTACTCAACTCAATTTATTGGATCTCATCACCATTATGCAATGGTATACAAAAATATAAAGACAAAAAGCTGTTATATATACATTTAGTAAATAATACATGCGTGTAATAAAGTATTTTTCAAGTTAGAAAAAAACCCTTAAAAAAACCGTGTTATTATTAATGTGAAGTATGGGCATTCTAGGTAGGGGAGCACATCTTATTTTATTATTTTCTTAATGAAAGTACGGAGTTTTCTAAAGGTTTGTTTAAAAGTAAAGATATTCTTAATTTTTATTTGTTTAGGTGATAAAAATTTGATTCTTTGCTCAC